>NC_067495.1:10119121-10419121 GCF_947179515.1 Apodemus sylvaticus | reverse complement strand
AGTAAAAGGGATTGTCAGAAACTATTTGTAGTACCTCTGTATCAGTATAAATTCCCTTTAAAAAGCACCTAGTCTTTGTTTTAATTTATCCCAGTTCCAAAAAACACATTAACTCATAAAGGTGACTCATTCCATTTCCAGACAGTGAGATATGGAGGAAACAGGCCACTGGGACCCAAGCCAATGGGGGTCTAACTGATTTTTCTATCAAGAGGTATATAGCTTTGGACAAGTTATTTAACTTCTCCAACTCTTACTCTTCATAGGTATAGAGAATGTACTCTTTAGTTATCTTTTAAGATTCTGTGAAGGAAGTTCAAGGATAGCACAACTTATGACATAAAATAGATAAGAAATAAAGATCAGCTGCCTTGGGAGCTCAAGAGATGGTTCAGCAGCTAAGCGTACTGGCTGATCTTGCAGAGTATCTGGGTGTAATTTCTAACTCCACAACTGCCATTAACTCCAGTTCTAGGGGCTCTGACTCTCTACTGGCCTCCCTGAGCAGTAGGCACACAGGCAATGCTCATGCATGCATATATCCAGGCAAAACACGCAAACCTGTAAAATAAAAATAAAATAAATCCTTCTTTAAAGATTAGCTGATTTTGCTCTCCTTCCCCATGCTCCTCGAACTGTAGGCGTCAACTGTGACTCATTCTACATTTGATTCTCTCGAGTTTTAACTTCCACAGAATTGGAGAATAAACCTAGCCTATCTTCCCACTGATCTTAGATATCCCTTCTTTACTGAAATCCACTGTGTCCCTCCCACTGTTCCTTATCTAGCCTGCTTCTATGGACCTCGACCCTTGGGTAATTCTAGAGCCCCTGGCTGGATTTCCCTCCAAGAAGGTGGCTGAAATTCTGTACTTATCAAGGGCCAAAATACATTTGTGGATTATGTCCTTTTGATATGATTTCATGTGTATCAGAATAGGTCCTGTATGAAAAAAAATCATTCTCTATAAGAACAACAACAACAAAACCCTGAAAAAATAGGGAAAGATACTCCTTGAAGTTACAAAAAGAGGACAAAAAAAAATGACGTTCTGCTTTTTGATGAGTCGTGTTTTCTCTTTTGCACATTTGTTGATGTTGCACTTGGCCCCTGTCCTTTAGGATGAAAAGTGTTTTCTGTTCCTCTTTATAATGAGAAAAAGGTTTCATAGACAGAATAGAAGGTGTACATTATGTGGTAAGGTGGCCTTGTATTTCAGAAGTGCTTGTAGGTCTGTCCTTGATGGTTGCTAAGATGTGGTTGGAGAGACATAGCTGGAGTTGGGAAGAACAAGGAGTCTTGAAATTTGAAAGGGAAATTTTTCATAATACCATTTTCCTTTTTCCTGTTTGAAGCCTCTATGTATTTCTTCTGTTCATTCTGACATCTTACCAGAGAAGAAAATCACCTAACAAGAAATTTGCTTTCACTTAAGCATCGCATAATCTTGTGTGTGTGTGCGCGTGTGCGCGCGTTTGTGTGTGTGTGTGTGTGTGTGTGTGTGTGTTACCAGAGAGCATTTTGATCTTACTTATGTAATGTGTGTGAGGGGTTACTGACAAGAGTGTGGAGACCCCCAGAACAGCTACAACAGGGAAAGCTTCCCCATATTCTTGCAAACTAAAGCCCTTCCTCTAGTCTTCCCCAGTAGTCCTCCCCAAGAAAGAGAGACCACAGTGCAATTAGAGCTGAATTGCACACATGACTGTGAGGAAGGATTGAGTACTCAGGAGAAGGTCTCTGAACCTGCCCTGCCCCTGCCTCCTTCTATGAAGGAATGTCCATGGTCTACAAGCCTCACAGTGATGAACTCTTGCAAGCAAGCATAGCTGACCCTGCAGAGATGGAAGCCGTTTTGCTTGGGAGATAGTGACATAGAACAAATTACTAGAAGAAGATCAGGAGAAAAGACCTGATTCTATTTTCAGAGGAAAGGGGAAAACTTCTCCTTACAAAGTTATACAATGTTTGCTCATAAAGTAAGAGCAAGCTGCAGTATTTAACTCCTGGAGTCAGGACTAGGTTGCTGACTGACATCCTCCATTTTTTAAAAAGCTACATGGCAATGGAGACAGTACAATTAAGAAATACACAGGGCTTCTTTCTCTAATCCTTATGAGCAACCAGCCTGCTGCAGACTAGCCACTAATAACCCTGCACTCAATCTGGGGACTGTGAAGAAAGGGAAATTTCTTCTCGGACTAACTTGACCTGTAGGACTTTATTTATACTTAATCTCATTCCTTACTAGGTCTTGCACCATTATCTATACAAAGAATCACAAATTCTCAGAGATGAGGGAACCTTAAAGGTTATTTAGTTCCAATCTGTATCCAAATTGCTAGAGCTCAATACTTATATAATCTGTCACTTGGGCTTCTCTAGGAGTATAAGCCACAGTCACCTAGAAAACATCTCAGCCCTTTGCTGATATTCAGGAATAAAAGTATTTGTCTTGGTATTTCTGCCCTTCATGATGGGATACAGAAGGGTCTGTTGACCCATGGTAGGACCAACACCAATAACAGAGCCCATTTACAGCTTCCTGGGCTGCTGATAGCTATGTGCCTGACCTTGCTATGAATCTTCCCTCTGGTACTGTTTCTGCCCCCCTTCCATGAAAGTGGCTGCTGTCCAGAACATGGCTCTGTTCACTAGTTCAAGATAAGGAAACATCTATTTGGAGCTGTCTTGCTATATAAGGACCAGATGGTAATGATTAAAATTAAATTAAATTAATGTTTGACAGTCCATGAAGGGCATAAATTGCATGGTGTGCTGCTTGTCCAATCTGTCATCTTGTTTCTCTCAGCTCAGGTCAACAAACAACAGCTGAATGCTCCCTCCCTGGTTCAAACGGCAGCTTATTTTTCTGCTATGGAAATGGATGCTCAGTTTACTAGTTCTAAGGCTTCCATTCTGCCAAAATCATGATTAAGACACTTTAAAGAGCAGAGACTTCATCCTTACCACAGTGTCCAGCCACTATCTCCTGAACAAAGTAACAACAATTATTGGTTATAATTCAGAAACTGAATTATATAATTCAGGGTAATCTGAACCTGGCCTCAGAAAAAAACATTGCCAACATCACAAAGCAATTACCACAACCTCCTTTTCTCCAAGGCTTCTAGAATATGTGGGCAGCGCTGGTGTGTTATCAAGTTTCAAAAGAGTTTATGGTTTCAAATTTTCAAACCACTCATCTGCCAGCTCTTGTCCAAAGAACTTTCAGATGTCACTTTAGTTCTTGCCCCTGTGTGGTCCAGGGATCACTGGTCCAGTATTGCATTGTCTGTTTAGCTACTTAAATCCAAAGGAACCTTTGCATTTTTTCCCAAGAATGTTGTTGAAATTTTAGAATGTTCTGCATTTATTTTTTCTTTGAGGCAACAATCAATTTATACAAAAGCTACATAAATAGTAGAATAATCAACTGAAGTAGGCCTAGGGGACAGGAAGTAAGATGACACCTAGAGAGCCCTCCAAAGTAACATGGGTTATTGCTCTTGATGCTAGCAATGCTCCTGGAAGGCCTTCAGCTGTCGGCCACTTGGGCATCTGCTCCAGGGAAGAACACTGCTTGAATATTATCATTTCAAGGGCAATTTTTATCCCTTACTTGGGACAACTCTGGAGGCCCATTCATATTTTCCTTAATGTTATGTTACCTGTTGGGTCCTGCCTTTCCAATTACCACCAGAATCCTTTCTCAATTCACTGCAGTCTCTGTTTTAGTGCCATATCATTATGACTTTCTACATCTATCGTTTTTTATTGGTATTTTTTTTATTTACATTGCAAATGATTTCCCCTTTTCTGGGTCCCCACTCCCCGCAAGTCCCATAAGCCCTCTTCCCTCCCCCTATTCTTCCATCCACCCCTTCCCACTTCCCTGTTCTGGAATTCCCCTATACACTTGCACTGAGTCTTTCCAGAATCAGGGGCCACTCCTCCATTCTTTTTGGACATCATTTGATGTGTGGATTATGTCTTGGGTATTCAAAGTTTCTAGGCTAATATCCACTTATCAGTGAGTGCATACCATGATTGATCTTTTGAGACTGGGTTACCTCACTTAGTATGATGTTCTTCAGCTCCATCCATTTGTCTAAGAATTTTATGAATTCATTGTTTCTAATGGCTGAATAGTACTCCATTGTGTAAATATACCACATTTTTTGTATCCATTCCTCCGTTGAAGGACACCTAGGTTCTTTCCAGCTTCAGGCTACTACAAATAGGGCTGATATGAACATAGTGGAGCATGTGTCCTTATTGCGTGCTGAAGAATCCTCTGGATATATGCCCAGTAGTGGTATAACAGGGTCCTCAGGAAGTGACATGCCCAGTTTTCTGAGGAACCGCCAGACTGATTTCCAAAGTGGTTGCACCATCTTGCAATCCCACCAGCAGTGGAGGAGTGTTCCTCTTTCTCCACATCCTCGCCAACACCTGCTGTCTCCTGAGTTTTTGACCTTAGCCATTCTGACTGGTGTGAGGATAAGCACACATTTTCCCCTTCCCCTGGTCCCACTAACATATCCCCCTGAGCCCTGGTTCCTGCTTTCAGTTCATTCATTTATCTTACCAATGCTCCCATTATATATAAATATACATACACTGCACATATAATACATATACACATCCATATACATATATTGTTTGGAGTCAGTTTCCCCTCTGGAATATAACTTCTGCAATATCTGAGCATGTGGTACATCTATTTCTTGTTTTGGCTTTACTACTTAGAAAACTGCCTAGCACATACAAAGATGCACATTATCTCTGGATGGGTGAATGACCGGTTGCCTGTAAACATAGCTACTTCTTTTGACTTAGGCTGCCTCCCCCTCTTCATGCACATCCCAAGAATGTGTATGCCAGGATAATGTACCAGTCTATAGAGTAGGCTTAGGAACTGCACCAACCAATTCACTTGGTAAGCAGCTTCATAGCTCATAAGGGATGCCAGACATTGCTCTGAGGACTCTAACAATATATAAAATAGGCATAACAGCTAGAAGAAGTAGACACTGCCATTCCTGTCTTAAAATTGAAGAAACCAAGAAATGGAGAGATAATAGTTTGCCTCAGCCATTTAGTACTAGCAAACTAGTATTTGTCTCCAGAACCTCTGCCACTTGGGAGCTGTATAATTTTGAGTAAGTTATTTTCAAAACTGGATTATTTTTCCCTAAAATGGGCACATTAATGGCTACCATGAGTAAACTGTAAAAGTATTTCATGAGGTTATATATATGTAAAATGCAATGTCAGGGTCGAGGTTAGTCTTGATAACGCTCATTCAAGTGCCGTGCTTTCCCCCTGAATTGCAGTGAATTTTAATTGTATTTATTATTATTAGTGTGTGTGTACATGCACATGCCACAGTGTGTGTGTGGCGGAGGGATGTAGGCATAATTTTTTCGACCTATTTTAATAAGGGTTCACTCTCTCCTCTAGCCCACTACCCATCAGAGGAAGTGTAAGAGAAAAGTTATTAGGACACAGAGGAAGTAGATTTGTTTAGAAATAGTTCTTTGGAGGTGAGTTCAATCTTTGTTGGCAGGATATCAGCAATTCAGTCCAGTAGCAAACCCCAAATACATATCAGTAGCTGTATCCATTTCTCCTGACAGACACCACACATGAACCAACAAGGACAGTTCAATCCAGAAGAAACCACAAGGCTTGCCAACCATCCTGAAGCCACAGGAACCTCAGAAGAAGATTTTTTTGGCCAAGTTTCTCTCTAGGGTGTCACCACAAATGGAACTCAGCAACATAATGTAAAGTGAGACAATCCATGTGTATCTTGTGAAGAATAGTTAGTCAGAGCAAAGCAAACCAATGTGTGAGCCCACACTGTCTGTGGGGTCATATTTGTATTCCATCAGACCATCCTGCATCCTTTCAAGTGTCTACTTTAGCAAAATATCCTTTCACCCGTGTACCCCAGCAAAACATCATTTGTCATAACTGACTTTCCAAACAAACCAGAAGTTGCCACTTCAGGGGGATATCAGAGGACAAATTTGTGGGATCAGTTCTTCCCTTCTATCTTCACATGGGTTCTGAGAATTGAACTCAGATCTTCAGGCCTGCATGTAAGTGTCTATGCCTGCTTAGATGTACCACTGGCCCATGATTTTGTGGGTTTTTTTTTGGGGGGGTGAGGGTATTGAGGCAGTGTCTCATGCACCACAGACTGATCCAGAACTCATAGTGATCCTCCTGCCTCAGTCTCACAAGTGCTTCAAGGAAAAGCCTAAGCCATCATTCCTGGCTTATCTGCTTTGATATTTTCTATATTGACTGCCAAACAACTTGGGCAAAATTCTCATCCACTGCTCTGATGCTCCACATACACCCCCAAGTCTGTAATCACCCCCATTTTGTACTTCACCTTATTCCTGTAGACAGGCTGATGGCTAAAAGGTCTGCACATTTGCTCTTTCATGTCACATCTTGAAATAACATTATTTTGAGAGACAGATGCAACCAACTTCAGGTATCTTGACTTCCCTATTAGATCTAGTAGCCGAAATCCTAGATTTTCATTAGCTGCTGTCACTGAGATTAACCAAAGCCCAGCTTTGAGGAAGAGTACTAGTTAAGTCAGTGCAGATCCCCCTATAGTACAGTCCATGACATCCCAGCTGTGAGGAAAGAATTGACAGTAGATAGCCCTTACTTAGTTCATAGCTCACTTAAAGGCTATCTCAATTGAAGACAATAACTAGAACAATCAGATTGTTTCATGAGTTTCTGTGGTGACCATATATGGTGACATACAGGTAAAGGAATATAAATTTTCACCCATCTTGACCCAACTCATGACAATTCTGAGGTAACATTCTAGCTCCAGAATGCCTTTGGGGAGTCTTTAGGGCCATTACTGAGACACAACTGACCTTCTTCTGCCCACTCCTGTTTCCTTATTTTTTTTTCTCTCCAGATGTTGATCCCAGGGGTACAATCCTGAATGAACATACAGCATCCTATACTATATCTCAAAATCAGATCCCCAGAAAACATATCCAGTAAGGAAGGTGTGAATGTCCAGGTTCATCCACACTCATTCCAAGGTCTCTGTGTTCCCAGAAAGACTACAAAGTCCAGGCAACAAAATGGCCTCACAGGATCACAGCTCCCCGGCTACCTCATCCCTAGTTATTGTTTTGAACCTCTCCTCAGAGGCATGACTGGTCTATTCTGCCTGCTTTCATGAATACATAAAGGAAGCTAGAAAAATGAGGCCCATGAATCAGTTCTTGTGTACAACTCATCACCTCAACCCAAGGCTACTTTTTCCTCAAGGATGTAAGATGGATGATCACAGGTTGCCACACCACACTGGTTCTTTGCTTTGACCTCCTGAGTCCTATGAGGATTTATGAACAAGAAACAGGCTCATTTAACTGTATGTCAGAAGCAGACAAAGAGTCAGTCATTATTGTGATTGTAAACAGCCAGGTGCTTCATACATCTCTAAAGTGGAATGCTATATTTATAAATATGTCATTGAGCAGAGATCAACCTCTGTAATACCCCTCTGGAAACAACCAATCATATTTATTTGCTTTGACCACAAATGGTATTTTAATCTCAGTAATCATTAAACATTTTCTGTTTTTAATGGCCCATAAAATCGTAAATAGAACCATATGAAACTCAGTTTCCATTTGATCTTAAAGAATAGGTCAAACAAGTGGGGATTTGGAGAACAATGGGGTCCAATGGTAGGTGGAGTGGGAAATATGTTTAATGTGTAGTAATATTTATGCATGGGAAATTGTTTTAAATCATTTAAAAAGACAGTTAAACATTTGAAAATAAAACAATAAATAAGACAAATAGTCCTAAAATGAGTAAAGCGACTGCTTTATTTAAGCATGTATTGCTGTGTTTGTTAACCTGATAAAGAGATAGAAAAAAAGCAAAAGAAATCCATTCAGCTGTATATAACTGTTTATGTTCTTTTAAATTCTCTGTGGGAAAATGCTTTGTCTAATTAAATAGATCTTCCAAAGCCATCCCAGTATGCAGCTCTCACAGTACATAGGCAAATTCTCAGAAACACAGAAGGATTATTTGTCCAGCCATTGATTTATTATACTAGTTTTAGTTTGGTTGGTTGTTTTTTCATTACATATTTCTTTTTAGACTAGGTCTTACGTTTTGGGTTTTTTATTTTTACTTAATTTTTGACAATTTCAAACATGCATATAGTGTATTTTGAGCATATTCGCCCCATTGCCCTCTCTTAACCCACTCCTACACTCTCTGAAACCCTTATTGTTCCCAACCAATGTCCTTCCTTCTTTCATGTCTCTTTTTGTTACTGGGTTTAGTTAGGGGTGCTTGCATGAACATGGAGTAGACCCCTAAAGAAAAACAATTCCCTTTCCTGTAGCAACTATTCACTACCAATAGCTCCTCGGGCAGGAGGGGGGCCTCATGAAGCGTCTTATGGGCTCTATCTTTTCCAGTTGCTGTGAGTTCAGGCTCTTCTGCTTTAAATTTTATTTATTTATTTATTTATTTCATCATTCATTCATTCACTGTAAGTATAGAGCCTCACTCTATAGCCTGGGCTGACTTCAAATTCACTGTGTAGCCCACTTTGGCCTTGAACTCTTGAAAACATCCTCCTGCCTCAGCTTCCTGAGTTCTGGGATTCCAGACACGAACCACCATGCTCAGCACTCAGAAAGGATCTTACTCTGTAACACAGGCTGGAGTTTGCTATGTAGCCAAGGCTAGTCATAAAAAATCTTGATTATACCTATAATCAAGACTTGCCAAATTCTACCCATATGTCATATGACTAGCTTCTATTTTATGTTGTTCCTTTGGAAATACTATTCAATTTCTGACCTTAGCTTTTGTCTAGGTCACCAACACAGAGCTGGTATTGTTAAGCAGACATGGATACTGATCAATATACTGTCTTTTATACTGGGAGGTCATAGAATTGATGCTGATGTCAATTTAAATGGACAATCAAAATGTCAGGAACAGATGCTTCTCTCCCAGACCATACATTTTTACTCAGGGTGCCAAGTAGTTAGTTAGCAGCCTTAAGGATTTTTTTTTCTGGTAAGCCTCAGATTCCCTTGGATTATATGAAGATGTTTCTAAAATGCTATGATTCATTGCTGATGGAGTCACCTGCCATTTAGAATTCTGCAAATCCTGTGGCTCATGCTGTGAACTTTTGCTTCCATGTCCCAGATGTTTATAATCACTTCATTCCAGGATCCATATAAAGCAATTACGTAGCTCCCTCCAACAGGAAATTGACGCAGGCTTAATTCAAATATCCTATAAAATACCTTTTACGGATATCAACGTCACTATAGAAGGAACTGCTGAATTTTATCTTCAGTTCTATACTAGCTTTGATTGTGGGAACACAGTTTTAAATAGAATGATGTTTGTCATCATTGAAATAGCTTGGATTTCGTGACCACCCACATAATCTCCAAGAGAAACATGAACATCAGCCTTGTTACAAAGCAGCTCCTGTAGCAGAGCTCCGGAAAAATAATCTCGGCATTGACACTGGAACCTGCATCTTTAATAAGCTTCTCAAGGGAGTCTCGTGCCCTCTCCATGTGTGCCCTAGAGGTCGATTATTTCACTGTAGGCATAGTTCCTGCAGTGTCACAACTGCTTAGTAGCTCTCTGCTTTAGAGGAAATGGCAGCACTTGGTGATTATCTCTACTGAGATGTGTGACTAATCATTGTAAAGATGGTGTGACTGCCCCACCCAGGCCCTGTTTACAAGTCTGGCACACCCATCCCCAGCTGCTTACTCTAGTTTACCAAGAGCCAGGACCAGCTCTATTTATTTTATATTTAGCAGCTCTGGAGCGGTGGCTGCTAACAGCTCGCAGCTGCACTCTTCTGTGGAGAATTGCTCTCAGCTGGTGGACACCTTCCCCAGCCATGCCTGAGAGGTTATGCACCCAACACAACCAATGACTGACTGCAATGGATAGATTGAGCATAGATATTCATAAATCTCTGGAATAATACTTTTGAGTGCTGACATGACATCCAAAAAGTTTGGATAACTTTAATTCCAATTAAGAAAGCTTAATTGAAAAAAAGAAACCTGTCAACAGGTTTGTGTGAATAATTCAGAATCTGCAAAACTCTGAAATCTCAATGCTTCTTGTAAGCAAGCATTCTAGACAAGAGATACTTAGTCTGTAGGAACAAAAGCCCTTTGCCACAAGGGAGAAAACTCTGTGGTGCTATGCTTGCTCCAGAGTTCCTTGTAGGATCAGAGTGATGCTAGCTAGACTTTTTGCTAAAGTCAGATGATTGCTTAGCTTCCTTTACTCACTTTTTCCTTGTTACTTTTTCCTAGGCATCTCCCAATGACACTCCAGAAGATAAGAAGTACTGACCAGAATGTAAGAAAAAAGAAAATTCCATCGTTAGTTATGAGAAGGCAAATTCATTATAATTGAAAATGATATGGAGGTTCCTTCATAAATGATATGGAGATTATGTGGGAGAGGCTTTTAATATGATGTATCACACAGCCCAGACACTCCACTTACGAATATAAATCAAAGTCAGCAATACCAATATCTGTAGGGCAATCTGCATAGCTATGTTTATTATAGCATTATTGACACCATCTAAGGCATGAAGTTAACCTCAGTGTCCATCAGTGGATGGATGAAGGGTTAATGAATATTGACTCAATGGAACATTATTCAGCCTTAAAAATAAGAATATGCTGTTGTTTGCAACAACTTAAATAAACCAGGAAGACATTATGAAAAATAAAATAAGTGAGACTTTGAAACTCAAAATACTCTATGATTCAGATTTAACTTACATATGGCATCAAGAAGGATGAGAAAGTCAAGGATAGAAATAAAATAGAATAGTAGTTGTCAGGACAATGAGGAAGAGAGGAATTGGAGGTATAGGTCAAAGGATATCATGTTGCAGCTAAATGGGCTGTACATATCTAAATATGAAATATGTAACATAAAACTGTATTTAATATTATACACTATAAATTTGTCAAACTATAGATTTTAGATGTTTTTACCACAGAAAAGGGTAACTGAGATGAAGGACATATTAGGCTGCTTGACTGTAGTAACCATTTTGCTTCATATATGTATATATCCAAGCAGCTTACAAATAATCTTTTCGAAAACCTGTATGACTCTACATTATACTACCTAAGTCAATACTGCTCCTCAGCACTTGAGGAACTATCTCCTAAACAAATGTTATAAAAATAACAAAATCAATGTGGGATAAATTCAGACATATGAAGGGACCAGGTAGATGAACTGTAGATCTTAGCGTCTCCTCCATTACTCCCATCCCTCAGTCTTATCCTCAGCCTAGTAGCAGACTTCCTGCTGCAGCCGTCTACAGCCTCCCCTTTCTCTTTCTCTTTCCTCAACTTCAACAAAGCACATAGATCTTATCCTGCAGCCCTCCTCCTTTCCACTCATCACTTTATACTAGCCTCGAAATCCAGCAAGCATTCCTTGGGAACCCCAAAGCCACTCAGGCTAGGGAAGCAGGCAGGTTAACTACAGATCTTCCTCCATTTCCTCTCGCAAGGCTCATCCTCAGCCTTGACTCCCTCCCTGCCCCCATCTCCAGATTATGTGCATCTTCCACTCTAACCTCCCCGAACCCCATCACTTTATTCCAGTCCTCAACTCCTGCAGGCAGCCATTCCCTAGGAACCTGTAGGCCACTCTGGCCAAGAAAGCAAGGAGCCTATCTTCTGATCCTCACATCTCCTTCTTCTCTTCCAAATCTAATTGCCCAGTCTCAACACCATGTCCATAGCAGATCAGTCCTTACAGTCTTCCCTCCTTCCCAATTTCCCCCTCCCCACTCATCTTGTTATCCCAGCTCCCAACTCCAGTGGGCATTTTCTGGGAAACTGCTAGTCAAGTCCACCAGAAAAGCAAGTAGGCCAGCCACTAAAAGAGAAATATAAACACTATCCCAACTACGAACCCTTTGATTTACAATGGTATACTACCTGCAAGATTGCTAGTGCAATGGTAGCACAAAGCTTATGGGAGTAACCAATCAATATCCAGTTCAAATTAAGGTCCACTTCACAGGATGGAACCCATACTAGACACCGCCTCGGTGATGAAGAACCTAATACTAGATAGCACAGAGACCAGGGTAAACCAAATAATACTGGTCTAAAATATTGTAGCAATAAAATGACTCCTAATGACATTCTGCTCTATTCCCACATCAGCCATGATCAGAGAAACTTCCTACAGTAGCAGATGGAAACAAATACAGACCCACAGAAATTATTCAGAGTGGGATACCTTGGAACACACAGCCCTATATGTCTCCATCAAATTCTTTCCCTTAGAGACCAGGAAACACTTCAGAAGAGAAGGCAAACAGCATATAAGCCATAGGGAATAGAAGACAACTAGGCCCTGTAAATCAACAGGATTGATGCACATGTGAACCCATAGAAACTGAGGAAGCATGTGCAGGGCCTGCACACGTCTTCACCAGATGGGGTCCTAGAGCTGAAGGGAGACACGGACACATGCCCCTGTCCCTAACCCAGAATCAATCTCCACTCAGGAGCATTTAGTTTTCTCACTGAAGAAAGAAACTACCCTAAAGGGTAGGCTGCATGCATCATTGGAGGCTCCTTGTCTCATAATTTCATATCAGGGCTTTTAAAACATCTATTTTATTTTGTTTTATTTTATTTACATATGTATTTTCTCTGTTTTTACCCTACATTTCCCCAGCAGTTTCCCCTCCCTCATCTCCTCCCAGTCTCTCTCCTTAACCCCCACCCCCTACTCCTTCACCCCACTCCCCACACCAATCCACCCCTCTGTTTCTCTTCATAAAAGGGCAGGCCTTTCGGGGAGGGAGATCAGCCAGTCATTGCATATCAAGTTGCATTAGGACTAGGCACTTCCTCTCCTATTAAAGCTACACAACACAATTCAGTAGGAGGAAAGGGTCCCAAAGGCAGGCAATGGAGTCAGAGCCAGCCCCTGCTCCCATTGTTAGGAGTCCCACAAGAAGATCAAGCTACACAACTGTAACTTATGTCTTTACATATATACTGTGGTTTCCGGCTTTGTGTTTCTATGGGATTCCTGAGTATGTGATATAAACCCTGAGTGGGTCTGTATTTTTTTTCTTGTGTGTCTTCTAGGGGTATTTTCTTTCTCCTTGTTTGTTTAGTCCTATTCTGATATATTAGCTTTTGTTTTATCATATTTTATTGCATTATCCCATAGAAAACTGTGTTTTTTGTTTTTATTTTTGATGAGAGACAGAAAAGGGGTAGATCCAGATGGGATGGGAGGTGGGGAGGCATTGGGAGGAGCAGATGGAAGGGAAACTATAATCAGAATATGTTATGCGAGGAAAAAAAAATCTATCTTCAATGAAAAGATAAAATAGAATCAAGAATTAATGATATCACAATTTAAATAAATGATAGCATACCTGCTCAAAGGTTGAAGGTTAAGAAAAATAAAGATGCCATCTACACTTGAGTTTTTATGGTTGTGTGTGTGGTGTGGTGTGCTGTGCTGTGGTGTGTGTGTGTATGTGTGTGTGTGTGTGTTTCTTGTGCTTTTTCTTTCTTCCTTTTTAAGAAAAAATGCCCGCTTGTTAGATAGAGAGATAGATGGGCAAACTTTGATGTGTACAGAAGTGGAGAGGTGGGAGGTGAGGAGGATCTGGGAGGAGATGGAAGAAAGGAAACCCTCATCATAATATGTTGTATGCCCCGGTGTGGTGGTCCACTCCTGTAATCCCAACACTTGGGAGGCAGAGGCAAGCGGATTTCTAAATTCGAGGCCAGACAGGTCTACAGAGTGAGTTCCAGTACAGCCAGGACTACACAGAAAAACCATGTCTTGAAAAACCAAAAAAAAAAAAAAAGTAAGAATATGTTGTATGAAAAAAATCTATATTCAATAAAAGAATGATATAGGAGGGAGGAGCTAAAGGGAGGAGTGCTTTATAAAAATTTGCTTTTTGATTATTCAATAATTGGAGAGATATGAATATTTTGCTTTCCAAGGGAAATATATCTCAGAATTGCTTGAGAATATTTTAGATACTTGCTATGTTATGCTTTCTAATAAATAAAATTTAAATGTTCATGATTTTGCTGAAAAAATTGTACTATAAAAATTTTTACTCTAAAGATTCTGACATGCTTATAACAAGGCATGATGTATGCAATAATTCCACCTGTTTCTCCTACTCAATACAGATGTAAATGCTGGCAGAATGCATAGGGCAGATCTTTGAAGACTGACAAGTGAACAGTGGCAATCAGATGGGAGAAACATGGGCCAAAAAAATGAAGTACTACCATAGTGATACTGATAACTTATCTTCACTTGGTTATCTATAGCCAAGGCTGGAAGAAGCCTCAAATCTAGAAGTAAGTACTGAGGTGAAATACCTACTTTTACTGTAAAGAGAGAAAGAGCTTGAGTGGGGCCTTTTATTTCAATTTCAATGAAAAAGATCAAAATCTCTGGAAGCTCAAAGAAAGTTCTGATACCCCTGGTTTGCTTGCACCTCTTCTCTGTTTTCTTGAGTTTTTGCCAATCTTGCACTAGTGTTTTTTCTTGTTCCTCTTCCCTCCTAAAGTGTGTGGTCCTAGACATGGCACAGCATAATTAGTTTAATCCTCAGACCAAACTCATATGTATGCCATCCAGTGGCCTATCTGGTACCTCAGCAGCGTTTAATTCCATGATTAGGTCTCAAATAATTTTGGAATATTGTTTAATGTCAGATCTTTCTTTTTTTTTTATCTCTCCTGTCCTTTGTTTGGTGACCATGATTGGTTGATTGATGATGGGCGAGAAAAGGAGATAGCTGAGAAGTTATTTCAAAAACCATTCTGCTCTGTTCAGTGCTGTGTGCCAGCTTAGGAAGGAGTAAAGGGAGAAACACATTTCCATATGCCAGGGTGTGGAATGAAAATGGAGACCAAAGATGCTCTCCAACTTACTGTACCTTGTCCATTTCTTTAGATCAATTTCATGGGAAGTTGTTAGCCTATTTCAAAGGTACTTGTTGTATAGTTTTCCTCTGAATTGAGACAATTTCTCCTAGGAGGGCATTGTAGGAGAGCGACCATAAGATTCAGGAAACTAAGCGAACTCACTGGGTTTAGGAAACAAAGAAAACCTCAAAGATCACAGGTTCCCTGCACAGACAAGGCAGCAGCCTATGCACACAGTTGCTAGGCGAGGGGAGACTGTTTCACAGGTCTGTAAAGGACTCAGATCTTTCTTATGAGTTCATAAGTAAGTTCAAGAAATTGTTTCCCCAAGACTTGCCAAATTTTCCCAATTCCTTTCCTTTCCTTAAGCCTGTATTTTTAACCTCCGACTTCAGAAAAGCGGAGTTTATCAGAGACTTTAAAACACCTATTATTTAAATATTCCAAGAATGGGCTGGCAAGATGGATCAGAAGATAATGATGCCTACACTAAGCCTGATGACTCAAATTCAGTCACTGATATCCCCATGTGGAAATATGGAGCTGACTTCCAAATAAATTAAAATGTAATAAAAATTATAAAAGTAATCTTAGAAGGAACAGAAAAGATTCTTGAAGTAAATGAAAAGAGACAATGTCAGCGAAGAAATAGCATGTGCATAGAGGAATCAAATGAATATTTTAAAAAGTGAAAATTAACCAACATTTAAAACTCCTAATATAGGCTCAATGGGAAAAAGCAGCTCTTACAAAATATATAACAAAATAGTTGATTAACCAATAGTAACCTCAAATAGGATCAACTCAAAGAAATCCATTCCTAGATGAACCAGCATCCATCTACTAAAAACTAAAGACAAAAGAAAACATTAAACAACCAGAGAAATAATATAGTGACTACAAGAGAATAACAATTTGAATACGAGAAATATTTCTCATTAGAATTCACACAAACCACAAAAGTCCTGGGAAAAAGAACTGTCAACTCAAATCTTTAAGGGAAAAGCAGATATCCTCAGAAGAAGCTGAACAAAAAGACTTTGTTGTCAACAGACAGACATTTTCTGAGAGAAATATTACTGGAAAAATAACATTCTGATATTTCAGGTGAGTATCAGAAATGAAAGAGATACTGTATTCTTTCTACTTGGATTTATTTTTTTGAATCATTTCTTTTACTTTATGAGATTAGAAAATAATGAAATGATAATAATAATTTCCACTTCCTTTTGTCCCTCCAAACCCTTCCATATCCTCCCCCTTAATCTCTTTCGGATTTATATCCCCTTTTATTATTAATTGTCATTGCATACACAAAATTACTTAAATTATATTTGGTGACTGAAAGTCAAACCAGTGGCATTTTCTGATGAGGATTGCTTTTTTTCTTTCTTCGTTCTTTTTTTAGACAAGTTCTCACTCTGTAGCTCAGGCTGATGTAGTTAGTACTCTTTTTTAGCTTATGTTTTCCTCAAAAACATGACAGTCTTCTACTACAGTGTTGTGAAATGTTGAAGATTAAACCTTCCATCTTGGAGGGAAACTGGTTAGGAAATAGGGTATTTGTAAAATAACAAGGTATTTTAAGACAGGATGTTTACAGGGAGGCATCATATTATTCTAAATGTATATGAAACATTTGATTCTTCACAGAAATTTCTTAAACTGAGGAAGTAAACAATTCAACAGCTTAAGGAAGTCCCTAAAACTAATCAGATTCACTAGGTTCCTCTCTCTCTCCTCAAGCATATAAGGTGTAAGGACATTTGAGTGACACTCAGACAAGACAGGCTACCTGAAAGACTCAAAGTCCGGCCAAGCTTCCTTAGAAGAGGCTCAGAACAACTGAAATGCTTGGAAAATCCTGGCAAGCTTCCCTCAGGTTGTGCAATATGTTCCAGTATTTCAGCTTTTATTTCAGCTTTTCATGCTAAGGTGCTATTTTGTTGATTCAACTGTCATTGAACTGTAACTAACCCTTCACCCATATTCCTATAAGTAATGCCAACAAACTTATTGATTCTACAAATTGAACTTAATGATTGCTATTCTATCTGGAGTAAGTAGATGTTTGTTCATGTTTCTCCAGTAGTGTCACATAAAAACAATTCTTCTCAAGTGTCATGATATCAAATGTAAGCCACTACACTGGAATTGAGATATTTGTCATCAATTGTTCAATTATTCTTCTGCTTGCATTATGTTTTCCAGAAAAAATTTTTACCTTCTCCTACTTATATCACTACCTGAAATATTTTGTGAAATGTTCAAATGTTTGGTAATAGGATTTTCCAGACTGCTCCAGTCTAATGATTTACTTCAAGATCATAAAGCATAATATCCTCTCATAGTGACAATGTAGGAATTTTTGTTTCTTTAAAAATACAGAAATATTCTAAGAATGTTTTCATTTTATTTTAGGTGTAAGCTATGGGGCTGCTTCAGATTGTTCGGCAGGTGATTATGATTTGCCCCATGCTCTAGCAGAGGTGTCATTTTGTTAGTTGCAGATAGTTTCTGGAATTTTGTGACATATGGAATTCTGGAGACTTTTCAAAGGGCATATAATCTCTAGGGCCGTGAGAAGGTTGGTAGGTTGTTGGTTGGTTGTTGGTTGCTGTTTGTTAAGTAGTCATGTCCAAAGAAGAAACAAGAACAAGAAGAAATTAGGTATTCTGAAGGTGAATATCAAACATGCCCCAAGAAATTCAACACACCTAATACTCAGGAAGTAGTATAAGGATAATGTCACCTCATTCCAACCCCTGACTTTATTCAGGTAGTTCTTTCCTCTCCCCCTATTCTTTTTTTTCCCCTCGTATCTATTGTTAAGGGTTTAAAAGGGTGGAAGAAAAGAGGTGGAGAAGGGTAGAAAAAAGAAGAACTCACAAAGTAGCAAAAGATAGCTACATCTACTCTTTAATGTTCTCTACTAGGTGCTCAACAGTTTTCCTGGAAGATTTGTTTCCTATACCAATATGTTTTGTTATATTTTATTTCATTAATTTAAAATATCATTAGTACACACACACACACACACACACACACACACACACACACACTGTGGTATGATTGTGGGGGTCAGAAGATAACTTGTGTTGTTATTATTCCATGTTTACAAGGGTTCTTGGAACTAAACTCACACTGTGAGGTTTGCATGGCAAATGCTTTTGGTTACTCAGCCATCTCATCAGACCTCTTCAATTAATATTTGTGTCACACCTACCTTCTATGACTGTTCATGTTGTACATTTTAAGATGAGACACTCTATGGAATGCACAGATCATAATGTCTGGCACATAATAGTGCCTATTTGGTGAACATAGCTCTATTTTTCTTCATTTCCATGTAATTTTTTACCAGAGAAATAGAGGGTATGACTTAAGGTCTTCACTAAAGTTTTATGAGGATATGTAACAATTTTGTCCTTAAGGAGAAGATGAGCTTTGTGGGAAAGAGAAAATGAAGGAAGAAAGAAGACCATCCCCCATGCACTAGCAATAGCATAGCAAGAATGTAATCTTTGGAATCTCAAACAGCCAGATATTGGATTAATGAATAAAGAATACTTAATAAGTAGGAAGGATATTGATTTAGAATTTAGCCTTGAAGAAATACAATAGGAAAGTCTGTATTTTTATGTGCATGAGAACTGATCTCATGCTGTCTATCTTATTACCAATCACATGGAGAAGCAGGCAAATCTTTATTTGTATGCTTTTTTTGTAATTCAATTTTGTCCTTTCTCTTATTTCAACATCACTTCCCAGGACACCAGTGTAATGTTAATGTTTGCTTATTTGGGAAATTAGTTGGTTTAAATGGATATAACTCATACTAAAGAATGTCTGACAGTGGGTTAACACTTTTGACTCATTAGCATCCATGAGTCTTGACTTATTTTTGTAACTAAGCAAGGAGAACGACTGTTTCATGATTGGATTTTCAGCATTTAAATTTTGTAACTAAGCAAGGGGAAAGACTGTTTCATGATTGGATTTTCAGCATTTAAATTGAGATAGGAAGACTGTTTTGATTAGAAAAGCTACTCACTCAAATCATACCATAAAGATAATTTCCTACATTATCTATGGGTGGGAAGAACCAAGTAGGTAAGAATGTGTTGTAGTTTCTCTTGTTTACATGTTAGAGTTGAACCATAGAGTGTAACACTATAGCAATTCCTGCCTGATCCAGCCCCAGCTACAAAAGGGCTACAAAACGACCCTAGCTATAGTCAACCAAACAATGCCAAGGCCTACCCAAAATGACACTGAAAATCCAGAGGGCCAGAGGTATGACTCCTCATCATCCCCCAAATATTTGATGTTAGAAAAAGTAAGATTCAAAATAGTAACCAGTGAAGTTGAAATGTTAAATTGGTAGGTACAGAGGATGCAGCAATGGACTTGTGGTGCTGAGGGGATATATTAGATAAATATCAGTGAATTGGTAGCAATTAGTATATGGAAGTTATAAAGCTATTAGAATAAAGAAATTATGAGACAAATTACCAGAGTAGTTAGTAAAACCACCATTTAAAGACTCATTAGATGCTCATTCATCTTTAAGACAGGATTTAAGAAAAATAATGAGATTTACCTTGTGTTACTGCTAAGAGATGAGCTAAATTACCCATGAGAGGACTTTTCAAACCCAAGTGATTGTGTTTAAATGCTAAACTCCATCTGCTAGAAGAGAAATTAAATCCAGTAAGCATTCTTCTCAGAAAAAAAAGAGCAAAGCATTCTTTATATGAGTAATGGTCTATTTGCTTTCATTTTCTTTGTCTTCATCCTTTCCAAATTAAAGCTAGATCAAACCTACATCAAAAATAATTTTCTCAATATTATTCCTAAAAATGGGAATCTTGGCCTAATCTTACAAGAATGTTGAACACATTTCACTAGGTTTCTTATTCTTAAAGGTTTCCTGAACTTCATGTTGATGAATAGTCTGCGTACAAAGATATGTGGATGGCTAGTAATGCCTGTCTTGCTCAGGCTGGAGGATTAAAACACCTTTACTGTGTATATTCTATTCCTGCCAAAGTAGTAACCTAAGGAAGATTAGTAATTAACCTCAATTTTAAAAGGTTATATTTTGATATTTTGAGGCATGTAAGATCTCATGGGTATCAATAAAATTTGGAATATTGTATGTTAGGCTCGTCTCAAGAATATAGCCATAGCAACTAGTATTCATTCAAGACAAAGAGTCAATAGAAGAGAAAAAGAAAATATACTAATGGAAAGAAAATGCATGGAATGAAAATGAATCTGGCATTATTATTGACATAGCACATTGCTTAGCTTAAGAGAGGACACAGATAGTATTCCTCTAATATTGATTATAAAAATAATTTCAAGCCGGGCGGTGGTGGCGTTTGCCTGTAATCCCAGCACTCTGGGAGGCAGAGGCAGGCAGATCTCTGAGTTTGAGGCCAGCTGGTCTACAGAGTGAGTTTCAGGACAGCCAGGGCTACACAGAGAAACCCTGGGCTATACAGAGAAACCCTGTCTCGAAAAAACCAAAACCAAAAAACAAACAAACAAGCAAAAAATTCAGAACACACAGTTGAACTACCATCATAATACTTTCCCAAAGCTATGTCATTCATCATTGACTATCTATGCTTTATCTGGAACTCTAGTCTGCTGTGATTAGAAACATCTATTTCTTTTGTCAGCCAGACATACTCAACTGCTGAGTATTCAAGGTTCAATAAGTAAGTCTTGGTTATAAAATCAAGTTGCAGTCTTTCAGGGAATTCAACCCAAAACGTTTGAAACCTGGAGTCAATATCCTTGCTCTACCACTTAAAACTGTAGAAAGCTCTTATGTTACAACAGTTCTGATAGCTGTTATAATGAGAGAACCTATTATAGTGCATATATTTCTTGCCTGCTATGCTTAAGTGGACACACACACACACACACACACACACACACAGAGAGAGAGAGAGAGAGAGAGAGAGAGAGAGAGAGAGAGAGAGAGAGAGAGAATTGTGAGATGAAAGTAACACATTGAAACCCAAAGATTTATCAAAAGAGAGAAAATAACTGAATGAATGAGAGGAATTATGGGACTACCTTAAATAATTGGAGCAAAATGGTGTTGGACATGGAACAACATGACAATCCAGAAAATCAGAAGCTGGCTAGGACAAATACAATGATTATTTTCCTGCCCTAATATTATCAACTATCCTCTTCCTAAAACTGGAAAACAAGAGGAGCTTTGCATAGAAGGCACATATGTCATTGGGCAAATCTCAGGATAGGAAGGTCATCTTCAGATCATCAGCAAAGTTCATGTAGGCATGATGTAATTTGGCAGCTTTCAATTTAAGCATTTTTTAGAGTGTGTAGCATGAAATAATGAGGTTATGAGCAAGATCACTAAAGTGTACAATTTGTTCTAACTGTGGGTCTGGGCTTGGACAAACAGACTTTCTTTTTTAGCAATATAATGTTAGATTGGGAGGTTACATCTATAACACAAGAACCTTTAATGTTATTGGAGTAAACAGCTGTTCTTAGATTGGATGACTAATTCCTGAATGAGAAATGAAATTTGCTTTGAATTTAATATTTTACAAAATGCTTTCCTTGGGTTTTAAGCAGTACTGCTATTCTCATTTTTAGAGAAAGAGGAGTATCCTTTGGGCATTTAGCTAAGCTTGGATGTAAGGTTGGATTGACTCAAATTAATTATTTAAATGTTCATACAGAAAAATATGTAAGTCTTGGGAATAAGTAGTGTCTAGAATCTGCTACCAGAAACGTTTGTGTTTGGTGAATGGGAATTTTATCCTAGTTATTCAGACCAGCTTCCTTTTATTCTTCTTTAATTTCAGTTATTTATAAGCAACATATTATTAACTATAATTGTATGAATTTTATATACAATTGGATTTTAATAACATTTTAACTGAAATATCTTATAATCTGCATAGTGTGTATCTTAAGTTTGCCTCTCTGTTAAATGCAGTAAAATGCCAACCAAATGCAACGTGGGGAGGAAAGGCTTTAATTTACAGGTAACAGGCAAAGCATGGCAGAACCAAAGCAGGAAATGAAGCAGAGACCATGAAGGAGCATCATTAAATGGCTTGCTTCTTCTGGCTTAATTGTTAGATAAATTTCTTCTACTGCCCAGGCCCATATGCCTAGGGATAGCACCATCCACAGTGATCTGTGCCCATCTACATCAGTTAGCAATTGAAAGATTGCCCTTCAGATGCAATTTCTCAGTTGAGTTTCCCTCTTCCAAGGTATGTCAAGCTGACAACCAAGATTAGCCATCACAGTAAAGTTATGTGTAGTAAAAAGATATTCCTAAGATCCACATTATCATAGATAATGTCAATTAGGAAACCACTTCACTCCCCTACCCTGCAACATATATAGGCTCTGTATTTTTAACCTTTATGTAACTTGTTAATATTACTTGTTTCAAATTGAAAAGCAGAAAGAAATATTTATTTTATTCTATGCTCTTGGGCCCAGAGTAAAACTGAGTTTTCTCAGGAACTTGGAAAACTAATAATTTGTAAACTGTATGCTTTCTTATTTAGTTATGGAAATATAAAATTATGCCTTGGGAGGGGTTAGAAATGAATTTCCACAGAAGTTACCAATGCTCGAGCATTCTGCATTTCTAACTGTACAGTTTTGAAGAGGTGGGAAATAAAAAAGCCACATCAGAGCAGCAACAATGATTCCTCATGCAGTGTTAGAAATTTGTGGGGAAGTATTTTCATACCATTCTGCAGTACATCTTCTACATCATGCGTTAGCTAAGTTCTAAATATTTTAGGCAATGTGGGCCACATGGTCTCCGTGCAAATATTCATCTCTGTGTTTAACTGTGAAGGGGATCACAAACATTATGCAAGTGAATTAATGTGGCTAGGTTCCATTAAAATTTGTGGACACTAAAGTTTGACTCATTTAATTGTATAAGTTCCAAAAGAGTTCCTTTTGACACTGAAACACATTTTTATCTGATGGATTTAGTTTCAGAGTTAAAGTTTTCTTCAAAAGATGACTTATTAAAGGTTATATTCCCAGGGTGGTACACACTCTTGTGAGACTTAAAAAGTCACTTCTGCCTACAGTGGGGACTGTGGGATCCTAGCATGAACCCTTTCTCGTTGTTCCCTACCTCATGAGGTGAGTTTCCTCTACCATGGAATCCTGCCTTAATATGCTGCCTTATGGGGCTGGTGAGATGGCTCAGCAGTTAAGAGCACTCTCTGCTCTTCCAGAGGTCCTGAGTTCAAATCCCAGCAACCACATGGTGGCTCACAACCATCTGTAATGAAATATGATGCCCCCTTCTGGTGTGTCTGAAGACAGCTACAGTGTACTCGTATACATAAAATAAAGAAATAAATTTTAATATATACTACCTTACCAGAGATCAAGAATAGTGGGGTGGTTTGATGACAGACTCCAATGTTTTGAACCAAAATTAAACCTTTCTGTCTTTATTAATTAACTATTCATCATCTCAGATATTTCATTACAGTGCTAATTAACTGATTACTATGATATTGAATAAACTACATACAACCAGGGTGGATTTGGCCCATTGATTTAGTTCACAAGTCTTTGATCTGCAGTATCGCTCAAGGTTTCTCTTCAGATTACACAGTAGTATCTCACCGGAAAACATCCCATCCTACTTTCCTTTTCTTTCCTAATTCCCCACCTTACCCAGTGGTGTTCCCTGATTCACATACCTCCAAACCCCAGTTCTAGCTCTTGCTCTGAGGTCAGTTTCCCAGAGAAACACAATTAAAACACTCAGTTTAGCTAGTTTAGTTGAGTGTTTATGGCATTGACACTTGTGAAGACCCCAGGAAATGGTCTTGGAATCCTAAAAGCAAACCCAAGAAAAGGCTCTTTCCAGTGTATTCAGATGCATAGCATAATGGGTTAAAGGATCAATAATGGGTTAACTTTTGTTTATCCCAGTCTTCTGAGTTACATCAGAGGTAAATCTGGGAGTATCAATACTTGCAATGAGCCCAAGGCGGCCATTTCCTCTTCCTGGCAGCATCTCTAACCCTGGGCTTATCAGCAAGGAGGACACTAAGGTTCTTCATAGCAGCAGGTGCTGGTGACTCAGAGTCAGCTAAGCCATGTAACAGTCCGCAGGAATCTAGGGGTGTTGGGCGGGATGATAACCGTTGCTGCAATTTGTAGCCATGGGGATTTATGAAATGTGTTCCCTTCCCAAAGCTCCCCGCAAATAACCAAAGGCCTGAATTATTTCTAGATCAAGAACAGCAGGTGGGTAGACAGGGCATTCATTTTTCAGTCCCATCTCGCTCATTTTATGGAGTAATTGCTTTCTCTGCAAATTGAAAAAAGCTTTCCTCACCCTGCTCTCTGCTGTTCCAGATGGCTGTACCCTCTCAACCTGGCAGGTTCCTGCCTGTTGGCAGTGAGGCTGTGAACTTACTAAGTGCAGCATTCTCTGATCTTCAGACACAAACGAAGCTGTGCAGATTCTCCGATTCATCACAGCCTTCTCTGTTGAAACTAGGGGCCAGGACTTGTGCACGACAAGGAGTTGTGAAGCCATTTCAAGTTTTAAAATGCTTTGCTGATTGCTAAAGATTTGATTAACCAGCCTTATTTGATATGCAACATGGAACAAAAATATAATTGTAAACTTAAGAAAATACACGAAAAAATGATGATCCAGTACCAGATCTGGATATTTACAAGTTCTCACAAAATCTTCCAAAAATGTGTTTAAATTAGGTTTCTATTAGCAAGTCTGATCCTTTGGGACTCCTTAATTGGGAAGGTAAGGCTTAACTCCCTTTCATCATTATTTTCTCTTTCATCCCCAAATAGAAAGAAAATCTCTTTATTAAAATGCAAATTTTAAATGGCACATGAGTTCAGAAAAGTAAGCTAGCACTGAGTTCTTTCTGAGTCTAACTCTCTTGAGGGTCTGATATTCAAATTCAAATACAGGGAAACTATTTATCAGTGTGATTTTGGCAGAGTATAATTGCCCCTTGAAATAAACAAGTTGGCAGTATTTAAAGGAGAAAGTGGTTCTTATTTATTTTGTATGAGAATTAGGTTCTGCTCACAAATCCCTCTGAATACTAGGGCTCCGAATTTTTTGTATGGTTTTCAAATGAAAAAAGCATCACGAAGCCAGGGAATGCTCTTGGTCACAGGGTCAGGGAAGTGTAGTCATGGTAATAAAAGCCATAGTGATGAGGAATAGCTAACCAGTGTTCCAGTCAATAGGCATACTGAAATTATTAGTTTAGATTCCACATCTGGCTTGAAAAACACCTTATTCTTGACATGTTCTCTGGCGCATTAGGATGTAGCTAGGCAGGAGTAAGGTGAGGTCTTGTTCGAGCATATGATGACACTCAGGTTGTCTTTCTGCTTGTGATAGTCTAGGAGCATATGCCGCAAGCTGAAGTGGAGGAGAGAGAAAGGCTATTTTTTCCCATCAGTTAGCTGCCAAGCTTTGGCATTGTTTCACCATGTTGTATAACCAGAGACAGGAGGTATATTTCAGAAGCACATGGACCACTAACACACACACACACACACACACAAACACACACACACACACCTCACAAAGGCTTCCCTAAAGGCCCATTTTGTTAACACATTCCCATCTGCTTTACAGTGAAGAAATATATTCATACAGGGATTTATTCTTTGGACGATTTTAGTATTATGCATATAATTCTGGAGTGTATATGACACCATAACTCCTTAGCTTTTGAGTTCAAACAAACTATAATCTTTGTTGTATTTAACACCTTCAAAATTTTTTCAAAGTAAAAGGGCTAACTGTACTATTAATTTCTACTTTACCGTATCGTATACAGATAGAGACAGGATTGGCAACAAAAAGGAGAGAAAGGACAAACCATTTGATATATGTAAGTATCAAGGTGACAGAAAACTATCATTAGCTCATTTAACCAGACCTAATTGCCATGAAGAGTCTACACTTATTTTAATTCTATGACATTTATAATCGAATAAACTTATGATCAAGTAAATTCTGCATTTGAAAATATGAAAATGAAATTTATCAGAAAATCTCAGGATTTTATTCATTTGGCCAGCAGAGATAAGATTCTATGGCATTTCTCCAAGTTCCACTTTGCTATCCTCACAACATCTGTGCTTACTCTTAAGAGACTAGTGATATACTTTTGGAATATGTTTCTGTTTATACAGAAGAAGATGTATAAAGACACGGAAACATAAAAATCACTCTACTGTGACAAAGTACAGAAAGGGGACACTTATAAACAGATCAAATTTGGAGAGCACATTTGGCCATTTTATCATAAGGCATCATGTGACGTAAGTAAAGGAGCACTACTTTCCAGAAAAATATATTGCAGAAGCAAGTCAACAGACAAGAGAAGCAAAATACAAATATGAGCAAGATTCCAAAACTGTGCATCTCAGCACTGCAAATGTGAAGAATGCTGAAAACAATTTAAATGCTCACTATCAGGCTAATTAAATTATGATCAAATCACACAGTGAAATATTATATGACTTTTATCAAGAAATCTGGGGGCTGGAGAGACAGCTCAGCAGTTAAGAGCACCAACTGTTCTTTCAAAGGTCCTGAGTTCAAGTCCCAGCAACCACATGATGGCTCACAACTATCCGTAACAAGATCTGACACACTCTTCTGGTGTGTCTTAAGACAACTTCAGTGTACTCACATATAATAAATAAACAAATAAATCTTAAAAAAAAAGAAATCTGTTTACTTGTCCTGATCATATACAGGTCATCAGTATACACATACATATATACATATATATGTATATATGTATGTGTATGTATATAAGTATATACATATATGCATGTATATATATGCATATGCCATTTTATAATGAGAAATGAACAAGTGCTTTTTCCTCTGCAAAGAATGTTGACAGGGGGAGAAAATTCAATTTATACTTTATAATTTTCTGAGCTGGTTATATTTGCTCTTTGGAGATAATAAGAAAATAAAAACAAAATGAGGTGAAAGAAAAGGCAAATTGCTAACACTTTGTCCTAACATCTCTTCTGGATTGGGACTATGCTGCTTTAGAAAAGGTCATCTCTACCTTCTTGCTATACCCTCAACATTAGCATCCATCTATTTAGACTCATTGTCATTGATTAGTATCTTTGTACTTTAAGTCAATGTAAAGAGTTTATAGAACTTCTCATGGGACACATGGTTCATACAGTTAGTATTCCAATTCCATACCCCTATCAGGGGTACCTAGATTAGAAGGCATTTAATTTAGTCATGTCAATCTTCAAGGACTTTTTCTAGATATAGGGTTATCAAGGTCTGATGAATGAGTCGGGGCTCAACTCTCTCTCTCTCTCTCTCTCTCTCTCTCTCTTCAAAATGTATATAAACTTGATGCTCTCTTACTCATCTCTATCAGAATTTTAAATCTTGTCCCGTGCCTTCAAAGAGAAGGTCCCCCTGCATCCCCAGTTATCTTAGCTGCTCTCCTCTGGGCATTATCCAGCTCCACTATGAACATTTTTGAGTGGTTTCAAAATCAGAATTGCAAATGACTTTCTCATCATGGTAGTGCAGGGATTTTATGCACTATTCTGATTTGTTTCTGTTGCCTTTGGTCTTGACGAATCCTACTATGTAGCCAGGCTTAGGAACTAGTTATCCAACTCCATTTAGCCATCATTGCCTTTTTTAAAAAAAAAAATCATTTTCACATTTCTAAGCTTGATTCATTTTATAAAGGCTTAATTTCTTTTTTATTAGATATATTCTTTATTTACATTTCAAATGATTTCCCCTTTCCTGGATTCCCCCCTCCCCAAAAGTCCCATAAGCCCTCTTGCCTCCCCCTGTTCCCCAATCAACACCTTCCTGCTTCCCTGTCCTGGTATTCCCCTACACTGCTGCATTGAAAATGGAAACTGTTCAATGTTTTCTAAATTCCAGAATCCCAGAATAGTCCTCAATGTGTCATTAGGTATTATCATATGCAAAATTTCATTTTATTAATTGGTGAACTTAGGCTCAGAGAGGTTAAGCAAGAAATCTAAATTTAAAACCTCAAATTTCAGATGGGAGAGTTCGAAGGGAGCAAAGGGAGAGGGATATTATAATCTCAATAAATAGATGGATAGATAGGTAAAAATAATTTTTATAATCCAAAATTTCATATCAACCTCTGCTGCATCATTGTGCATGACATATATTCAAAATATTTCATAGTTATATATAGCACCAGCTACTAACCCATGTAAATATTGGGACAGGGTCTTGAAGAAAGCCTGACATGGTAGACTATAGCTATTTATTTTGAGTAGCCTCTGAGATCCTGAAAAAATGGCCTATGTTGCTTCAGTTTCTGTTGAAGGATTTGTGGTGGTCAAAGTAATATCTTTTGACCGAGTATTACAGAAATATGTCTATATATTAGTAACAAGTATCTGATGGTGCTATGGTTATGCAACAGTTATATCTGTAGAGTGCTTTGTTTTAATTTAGATAAAATTTAGGTATGCTTTATCTGTATTTATATGGCTTGATGTGTGAAGACTCGGAGTTCCTGGAGGGAAAAATGATATTTTAAATCTTTCAAAATATAGGCATCATAAAAGAGACTTTCAGGTGCTCCCAAAACAACACACAGTAAACTGAAAATCTAACTTTTTCTCACATGCCCCACACAGCATTAGTGCAGTATAGACTTTTAATATCAGTCATAACAATGAAATATTTAAATTGCAAAATAGATGCATCTCCACAGCATCTGCGAACTCTCTAAAAATGCATGAGCTGCTGCTCATCTGTCTGCAAGGAAAAATGAGTCACAGTAATGCTTTGCTCTGCGCAATAGGTTTTTAAATTGTGATTTATGCAGTCTAAAAGCGGCTAAGTAGCCCTTGTCAGGAACACTATCACAAGATGGTTTGATGGAGACCATTTTGGACTAGTTACCTAATCAACACAATTCCTCCTTTCTCAGAGAAGGAGATCAAGGAATACCAAATTGCCAAGTGACAGGAGAGAGAGAGAGAGAGAGAGAGAGAGAGAGAGAGAGAGTTAAAAGGATTCTTTGTTCTGTTGTTCTTTCGTTCTGTTTTCTTCTTTCCTGCTTTTCAAGAAATAATTCATGAAACATAGCATATGTCAAAAGTAAAAAATATGATTTACAGAAATGTTCCACCCACTTCTCTGTCCTAAACCAAAAATCTCTCCCACAGCTGGAAATTCTACCCTGCCTTTGCAAGTCCCCAGATAAAGCAAAATGATTATTGTAAAACCTCAAGTGCTTACATCCATTTTTTGTCTCCAATTTTTTTCTTGACTGTTTTAACAAGTCTTTCAAAAATATGAAGTTAAATCACAGCCTCACTTTTAGAGATAAGTCCCTTTGAAAATTGAAGTCAACCTAGATATATAGGATGGAGTAAAAAAAAAAAAGTCAGATGTTTGAATGAATTAAAAGAATAACTATATTTATTAATTAAATATTAAAGCAGTTTCAAATTTAGGTATCTGAACTAGAAGCTTCTGATGTCAAATTTTGTCTGTGTCATACAAACCAGTCTAAAATCAAAATCATTAAATTAACACACATACACATACACTATACATGCAAGTGCATATAAGAAGCAGTCATGTGTATTGTGGAAGCTAGCAAAATAATCTTTGTAAGGTTATTGTCTTTGCTTGCATTCATGATTAAATACCTCAGCACATATGAGAGAGAGGGGGGTGGAGGGAGAGAGAGAGAGAATATAAAATGATTGAAAGCAACAATTGGCAGCCAAGGGCAAGGTGAAGCCCACAGGAGTTCTTATTGTGTCTGATCTTAGTAGTACAGTTGTCTAGTAGAATTGGGGTAGTCTTCTAAACCTATACACCTAAGAGTGGAAGAGGCCCCAAAAGGAACCAGGAATATCAGAGCTCTTTAACTTCAGTTTTGTTTCATACCACATAAGTCAGTAGAGCAGTGACAAGGAGTGTACACTTGCTGTTCATTGGCAAGCATTCTAAATCTCATCTGAGACCCCTTTTTGTGGTCAGATTAGGTGTGTGTGTGTGTGTGTGTGTGTGTGTGTGTGTGTAATATCGGAAGAATCTACACAGAATCTCCAAATTAACACACTACAAAGTCACCACAGTAGCATCCCTGTAATTTAGGGAAAGAAGAGATACATTAACACATTGTTAAGAATTAAATTCTAAAAAAAAAAAAAAAAAAAAAAAAAAATTTGCACTGAAAGCCTTGCCTAGTTTGTGAAGAAGAGGACAGAGTGCTGCAAGAAGAGATTAGAAGAGAGGCATGGCATTGTTATTCCAACATGTTTCTCTTGCATTGTAGTGTTGGCATTCCTACACCAAGAGATGTGGCCTATGTTCACATCCTTGAAATCTAGATAGAACTGTAACCAAGGCAGAAGCATGACCACATTTCTTCTGCTCTCTCTCTCTCTCTCTCTCTCTCTCTCTCTCTCTCTCTCTCGTCTCAGTATTGAATTGGTCCTCATATTATGAAGAAATACAACCTATTGCGGGTCCTGTCTGTATGATCTAGTTGACATTTCTAGCTAGCTATGTTCTTAAAATGAACCAGCAGCAGCAGGCAGGATGTTTTTTGTCCCAGTCTTCAAATAGCAGCCCATGCAACTGATGCCAAATGGAGCACAGAAATAAAACACCTCACCAAGTCTCGCCCAGATTACAAATATAATGAGTACAATTAATATTTCTATTACTTTCCATCACCAAGTTTTTGGAGTATTTGTTATACAACTATATTAACTGAAACAGTCAATTTTTTCACATTAAGAAAATATACATAGTGATGGATGTATATTATTTTGTCAAATCTGTATAATTATCTGTCATTATAATCAGTTTTTTATAAAAGTAATATTTTTTCTTTTTTAAAGTTTTATTTATTTGTTTGTTTTTAATTATGTATATATGTGCCTATGTCATGGTATGTGCACGTGTGCCCTTAGTTGAACAGAAGGTGGTACTGGATCCCCTGGGCTCCTAAAGTTACATATGGTTGGGCCACCAGATGTGAGTGCTGGGAACAGGGCTTGAGACTTCTATAACAGATATGTTCCTAACCCCTAAACCTCAAGAAATGGTATTTTCTAAACTTTTTTTTCCCTGAGACAGTTGTAGATTTGCATGCAGTTGTAAAATGTAATACACAGTGTCCATATAATTTCTGCCTAACTTCTCTCACCATAACACGTGTCACTAATCATAGCACAATGTGGCATACCAGAAATTGTTATTGATACAAGCCACCAATCTTACTAAGATTTGCCAGTTTTACAAAGTGAAGCTGTGCTGTGCTGTGTGTGTGTGTGTGTGTGTGTGTGTGATCCTTCTGTCTCTGATGCTTCCCAGCCTAAAATACTAGGATTCTAAGTAGGTAAGGCCACACTTGGGTTTTTTGTGTGCTTGTTTTATGTAGCTGCATTGGAAGCAAATTCAGATCCTCATGCTTGCACAGCAAGCATACTTACATACTGAGCCATCTATTTCCCCAGCCCCTGGCTTCTTTTTCTTAGAAAGCATTCCTGATATCTATAAAGAAGCAGAATGTACTACCTCATCCCCCACCAAAAGATTTAAATGTGTTTTCTACCAGATATTTTTAAGTGCATGAAGAATTAAAAATATGCAGAGGACTGAATCTGGAATCAGATTAAAAATATAAAATACATAAGGTCTCATGCAATTGACTTGCAAATTTGCCTATGCCTTTGGAGAGTTAAGAGGAAGATTGCTGAGTTATCTAATTCACATCAATCTCGAGAAAAATAGTGATGCAGTTGCTCAGAGATGTCCAAACTGATTCTGAGGACTGGGTAGTGATCCCTCCCATTGTGTGGGCAGAGGTTATGTGGTTACTGTAAATGAAACTGATTGACAATAAGACAATAACAGATAGGGCTTGAAGCTTCGTCTGGCTAGGAAGCACATTCAGTAGATTACAGCTACTGATTACCCTCATCGCATCACAGGCAACGGGAAACAAAGACCTCATGCTGCGGATTTCTCAGTTTGAAAAAAAAGAACAGCAGTGAAGCTGCACTTCAATGAGTTAGTGATTCAGTTTGATGATGCTAACAATTTTATCAGTAACTGAAAATAAGAAGTTCGAAATCTCTGCTTCGGAACAAGTCATGCAAGGCAATCCATGTACATATGACCTACACCAGCATAGCTTTGGTAACCATTGAGTAGTGGTGAGATGGAGGTTATACTCTTTCAGAAAAAGAATGCATAGGGTGTGGGTTACATGGCTAGTTAAATGTGGTGGCAGAGTGCCTTTAGAGACACTGACAATATTTCTTTAAAAGGAACCAAAGAAAGAGCTGAGCATGCTTTCGGGGAATGTAAGTATCCTACAATCATAGGAAAATGTATTCAGTATCAATGTATTCAATCGTCTTAGTCGTTAGGGACTCACCAAATGAAAACCACAATCATATCACATTACATATCAGAATGGAAAAAAAACCAAAAGCAGCAGGTGTTGGCAAAGATATGAAGTAACTGGAATGCTCTCATTGCTGACACAAACATCAAATACCAATTCTTGTTGTTTCTAACATGATTTAACATAATTGTTCTTCATGACCCAGCAATTTTAAGTGTACATTTCTATTAACCAACCTAAATAAATACCTCTGTTACAAAAATAAAATTCTTGTACTTGTGCACTCAGGGCTGCTTGATTCAAATTATCCCTCAAGTGAAAATATCTGAGATGTTCATCAGTGGAAATGTAAACAAATAACTTTATAGTATGAATTATATTATGAATGAACAATAAAAAGAACAAAATAGACTGCATCCATCAGCACAGATTCATTTTAAAAATAGGTTGAATGAAAAGAAACCTAAACAAAAGAGTGCCACAATTCCATTTATCTGAGGCTCAAGAATATGCAGACTGATTTAAATTTGACTGTTATTAGTAGACCTGCTGGTCCAGATCTATATTCCCTGCTGCTTGAGAAGCTGAGGCAAGAAAATTTCTAATTTAAGGTCTGCCTGGGCTACAAAGTGAGTTTAAGGCCAATCAATAACTTAGAGAGATACTACTTCAAAAAAAATTAAAAGACATGATGCTGTAATTCAGAGGTAGAATTATATGCATGAAGTCACAGATTTAGTCCCCAGCACTGCAGACATAAATAAATACACAAATAAATAAGCAAAAACATTTCCTGCCCTGTGGGTAGGAGAGCTGATCAGAAAGATTGAGACATAGTCAACTAACCTGGACCCTTGGGGCTCTCAGAGACTGAACCACCAATCAATGAACATACACAGGCTGGACCTAGGCCTCCCTGCACATATGTAGCAGATGTGCAGCTTGGTCTTCATATGGGTTGCGTGAACAACTGGAGTTGAGGCTAGCCCAAAACCTGTACATGAGATGTTCTGCTAGCTGAGTTGCCTCAGTGAGAGAGGAAGCATCTAGTCTCACAGAGACTTGGAGCATCAGAGTGGAGGAGTGTTATTCTGGGCCGCCTACCCACTCAGAGGAGAAAGGGAAAGGGGATGGGGGAAGGACTGAGGGAAGGGGTTAGCCAAAGAGGGGCAGTGAGAGGGGTGTAAAGTGAATAAGTGAAAAAGAATTTTTTTTTTCAAAAAAAGAATGAGGGGCTAGTCCTAGGAGATAAAAATAGTCTATTCTCAACTGCCTGATGGTGTGTGGTATTCTATATTCATTAAAGTTCTTTATACTGTACACATAAGATCTTGTACATTTTAATGTGTGTATTAGACCCTAGCAATATACTAAGATAATATCTAGATATTTTTTAAAGATCTATTTAGTGTGTGTGTGTGTGTGTGTGTGTAGGAGTACTCTGTAGCTGTCTTCAGACACACCAGAAGAGGATATTAGATCCCATTATAGATGGCTGTGGGCTACTGTGTGTTTGTGGGAATTGAACTCAGGACCTCTGAACCACTGAGCCACCTCTCCAGCCCTAATATCTAGATTTTGACAAGAAAAAAAAAGCAAACAATGAATGTTTTGTCAAATCTATCTTCCAGCTTCATACAAGGAAGCAATACCTGCCTTAGCGCTTCCATGATGCCCATAGGTAAATATGCAGGGCCAGATACACACAGAAATCACAAATATTGAACACATAATACCCCAAAGAGAAAATCCTGTATCCTGAACATTTCTATTACACAGAGAGAAATTGCATGCTATCACACACATGCCCTCATGCTTGCAAAAACAATTATCAAAGAATTAGAAACCTTACTAAAACACACAATTTTCTAACCTCCTATCTTCAATTAGGCAAAATATTTTTCTCCCATTTACTTGCTAAAAGGGATCCCTAGGCAGCATGCCCTTCTTTAGCAATGCTTTCTCCTACATCCCTGTAAGGTAAATGACCTTTCCAGTCCATCTAGCTTATCTTTAAGGAAGTCACGTCTTAGTAAATATAAATTACTCAAAGGTTTCTATTTGCCATTTTATTTTTGAGATTATAACAGGTCTCCCTTCCCTCTCTTCCCTTCAAACCGCCCCATATACCACACTCCACCATCCCTCAAATTCATAGCCTGTCTTTTCTATTTCTTTGATAAAATGGCACATCCAGAAACAACATGGTCTCTTTCAGCTTACAGTTCCACATCATGGTCCATCACTGCAGGAGGGCAGGGCAGGAACCTGTTGGCAGGAGCTGATGCAGAGGACAAGAATGAATAGCCCGCTTGGCTTCCTCAGCTCACTCTCTTACGGAATCCAGGACCACCAGCCCTAGGGCAGCACCACCCACAATGGGCTGGGCCCTCCTCTTTTGACCACTAATTAAGAAAATGCCCTGTCAGCTTGTCCTTTTTTAGCCCAAACTTTGGAGGTATTTTATGAGTTGAGGTTCCCTCTTCTGGCTTGTTGTGTAAAACTAACCAGTGTATCAGGCCTAGCTTCTGTTGAAGAAAGTAACGCTATAGGCCTAAAGTGCAGAATTCATGGTCACCCACATAAAGCAGAAAACAACTAAGGAGTGTGCTGTCCTCATATTGTTTGCTTGCACCAATTGCAAACCAGATTCCAATTGCTCCAGATTCCAACTCCTCTTGTCAGGCTTTCAAAGTGGGAAAGGCAAGGAAAGACAAGATGCCTTTGGCTTCTATGCAATCAGACAGGAAACTAGCATTAGGATTATCTTAATGAGTCTGCTGTAATGAGAGAGAGAGGTGGTTCCCAAGGAAACTTGGGATACTCTAGGGAAGTGGCAATGGGTACTAGGCAGCTGAAAAATCGCAAAAACTGACCAAAGAGAACAACAGGGCAGAAGAGCAGAGGGCTACAAAATGCTCTTTTCTCCTTATTAGCTTCTGGAGTGCCTTCGTATTTGGAGCCCAGTGACCTTTTCAGTGATCCCATTATGAACTTCATCTCAACAACATCTCAGAGCAGCAGAGAGGATGTATCAATTCATTTCCTCATTAGTGACCTCTTCTGTCTTACACTGTATTTCTTAATAGTCCCTGCATTTTCTGTGGATGTCAGCAAAAAGCTTAGAGCAGATATTTAAGTACATCATTTGATGCTACATTTTTTTTCACTTATGAAAGGTAAGGGACAAGGTTGGCTTCTTGCATAAACTACTGGAAAACACCTGTTATCTGAAGATACACATAAGGCCCATCAGGACCTCAGAAAATAGAGCTATTCAACTTTTGGTTTATTTACATGCTGCCACAGGAAATATTTGACTTGTATATAAAATAACCTGCTGTTGCCCACTGTACCCTTCCAGGAAAGACAAGGGCCAAATGCAAATGTGAAAACTGTTACATGTCTCAGGTTGAATTTTGAAATTCTACAGTCTGCCCCGTATGCAGCTTTCCAAGGTTTCAAAGAAAATACATATTACTGTATTCAATTCCACAAAAGTTTTTTTTAAATATTTTGTCTAACTTTTATGCTCATAGTCTTTGTAAAGTTTTCTATTTTGATGGATATAATAACATAGCTTTTTGGAAATCAGTTTTTAAATCATATATGCTTATTCCAAATATTCATCTGCTGTATATACAACTTCATCCAGTAAAAATGAAAACGAAAGCCTTTGTTTTCCCATGGGACTATGCTGCACAAAGTTATTCTCATGTGATATCACAAAACAACTGAATCCTCAAGGTTGAACTTTTCAATTGAATATTTGATAAGAGTAGTAGTAATATTGTGTGCTTTGACAGATGAACTATTAATAACTTCATGGTGAGTCTATGAATTGTGTGCAAGTAAAATTAAGTCATTGGAATTAACAGATGTTTCCCTTGTTTGAAGGCTCTAGTAGAACTAATATAAAAATCCATTTATACATACACATTAAAAGTTTGGAATAAAAAGTGGAATTTTTTTTAACAAATGACCACTCTCTCTAACTTGGAAGCTATATTCAAAATTGGACTTGGGGTACACATCTCTAATCTCAGCACTTGGGAGACTAAAGCAGGAGGATAGAAAGTTCCATGCCATCCTAGGCTACCTAGCAAGTCCTAGGCCATCCAGGCATCACAAGACCCTGTCTCAAAAAAAAATCAAACCAAAACAGATTTCTATTTTTTTTTATTATTGAGTAACCTCTAAAATCACCTTATGAACATGCATTTGTTAAGCTGTTGTCATTGGGTACAGGTTTCTTAACTGCAACAGAAACCATATGGCTCACAAAGCTTAAAATATGTCCATGTGGCCAAGTAATTGTTTAAATATTGTTCAAGACTATGTTCATTGAACTTTGTTCTACATATCACATAGCAAGGCTTAGAGGCCTTAGTTTTCAGCATATAATGTATAAAGCCAGATTTACCCCAGCACTATTGGTACTTTGGGTTAGGTACTTTTGATAACAGAGCAACTCGCCCACACATAGAGTGATGCTCATCAGCATCTGTGTTCTTTATCCACCAGGTACCAGGTTTATCCTCTTTTACAATGACAGAAAGCCAAATAACTCTTCTGGGCAAAGTCACCACTAGATGAGGATCATTTACTTAATTTATAATTCCCAACTACATCATATATTGTGACCTTTTAAGACTTTGTTTCATTTCAAATTACATGTTTGTGTATACCTGAGTGTGGGTTAGGGGTTGCCTATGGAGGACAGAAGGAACCCTTAGATCCTTTGGAGCTGGAGTTACTGTTAGTGGTGAGCCACTTCACATGGGTGCAGGGGGTCAAACTTGGGTCCTTTCGAAGAATGGGAGGCATTCGTAATCACTGAGCCATCTCTTTCTAGCCACGATTCTATGTATCTCGAGGCTGTGATTTAATGCTGTCTGACTTCAGTGGTCATGAGGGATAAAATTCTTTGAGGAAAAGCATGGAACCCCGATAGCTTGTTTTTATCATGTGAAAATACGCTAAGAGTATTAGGTTGGGGACTGGAGAGATGGCTCAGCAGTTAGAAGCATTGACTGCTCTTCCAGAGATCCTGAGTTCAATTCCCAGCAACCACATGGTGGCTCACAACCATCTGTAATGGGTTCTGATGTTCTCTTCTGGTGTGTCTGAAGACAGAGACATATAAATGAGACAAATAAAAAAATCCTAAAAAAAAATGTTGTATTTGAATGTCTAAGTGTCTTAGCTAGTGTTAATACTGCTGTGATGAAACATCATAACCAAAAAAACTTGGGGAAGAAAGAATTGATTGGGCTTAAGCTTCTATATCATTGTTCATCACTGAAGGAAGTCAGGATAGAAACTCAACAGGACAGAAACCTGGAGGCAGGAGATGGTGCAGAGACTCTGGATGGGTGTTACTTAGTGGGTTACTTCCTGTGGCTTGCTCAGCTTGCTCATTCTTATAGAACCCAGGACCTACCCACAATGGGATGAGTCCTTCCCCACAGATAACTAATTAAGAAAATGCCTTACAGGCTTGCCTATAGACCAATCCTCTGGAGGCATTTTCTCAATTGAAGTGTCCTTTTCTCAGATGACTTTAACTTGACATAAAACTGTCCACCATAACAAGTTCACCTAAAAGGAACTAAACTATACTCCAAATGTTCAATTCTTTAAACTTTTCATAGTCCTATGGTTTGGGTATGAAGTGTCTCTGAAAAGCTTATATGTCAAAAACATGGTTATTGGCCAAGTACTTGGGAAGTAACTGAATCATAAGGGCTCTGATTAAATCAGTGGGTTAATCTACTGGCATATTAATAATGTGAGGGCATTGCTGGGAAATGGCAGACACTCTTGGAGGTGGAAAATGTTTGGCAGAAGTAGGACACAAGTGTGTCCTTGGAGAATATATTTTTCCAAGCTCTTTTCTGACTCTTTCTTCTTCCCAGCAGCCAGGAAGTGAGCAGGTCTGTTTTACCACACTCTGGCCATGTGCTCTGTCTCCCACAGACTTGGAATCGATGTCTCCAGCTGACCATGGATAACACCTCTGGAAACATCAGCCAAACTAGATCCTTCCTCCTTTAAATGATTATCACAGGCATCTTTTTACAGCGATGAAAATCTGGCTAACCCACATATTATTCTTTTGAACCCTACCCCAAACAAACACACTATTTCTATAGGGCATAGATAATACTTTAATTGTTGTCCTGTTAGCTGATGCTTGTTTTGGACTGCCTCTGTACCACTTGAAATTTTAGAGGCATTAATAGGAATTAGAAGAGATAATATAAGATTCTCTTCTATTTTACTTGGGATCTGTCGTTTGCAACCACCTCTGCCTTCAATTTTTTTTTTTTTGATTAGATTGATTGTTAAGGAGAAAAGTAATTCATAGATAGTTCTCATGATTACTCAGTGAGCTGGAAAATTGGGCTTGAAACTAAACTTCCAGGAGCATAACTCAAAATTATCCCTTAAAACAGACTTGACGAATTATTGCCAGTAATTGCTCGAGGAAGCTCACAGTGCCAATATCATGAATGGCAGGAACTCAGCTTAGCAATCCCCAGGAAGCTGCTGTCATTATCATGAGTCTTACAGAGGAGGGCATCTCATTCACAGGATCTAGGCAGTTTTGCACAGTAATTCTGAGCACTGCTATTGGTGACTTTTTTTACTTGAAATTTGGCAGGTTGCACTCAGATGTGGGGGCTTTGTGATCCTGGTTATGGATTGGTGTTTAGACATCAGCCATAAGTATTTTATTGCTTGAAACCCATGTTTATTTTACTCATAAATATAACACTGGGGGCAAGATGCAGAAGGGACTCTTACTCTGTTTTGTTATTGATGTCACTTCAATAAGACTCCTCTCTGTGTGTCTCTCTGTGTGTCTCTCTGTCTCTTCTTTCTTTCTTGTTGATCCAAGATCTCTGTAGCTCAAAAAGTCCTGAAACTCACCCCATACCTTACGCTGACTTCACAATTGCAGTGATCCCCCTGCCTCAGCCTTCCAAGTGCTGGAATTACAGTCCTGAGCTACCCACATTCCATTGCCATTCCCCTTTCTCCTAGTCTATAAAATTGTTCTCAGTCTGCAACATAAATTTTATGCTTTCAGTCACATAATTACCACCAATTAATTGGCTTTGCTCATGGAAAATACCAAATTGAGACAGATTGGAATGAATGAGAAGGTATGGATTGGTAGAGTTGTTTTTAAAGTTTGAAGTTGAAAGGACATTTGCAGTTTGCCAATAAGTCTTACTAATTTGGGGGCCGGAGATATAGCTTAACAGTTAAGAGGGCTTACTGTTCTTCCAGACGACTGGAGATTGAAACCCAGCACCCATGGCAGGCAGCTTATAGCTCTCTCCAGAGTACCCAGTTCCTTCTTGTAGCATCTGGGAACATCCATATGCATGTGCAACTTCATAGGTACACACATCACATAAACAAAAATAAAACCAATATATCATTACAGTGTTGATCATTATTTTTAGAAATCTTCTGAAATTACATCTTGACAATATACTTAAGTCAATTACATCTTGATCATATCCTTAAGTCATGGGGACAAATAAAGACATAATATCCAATAAATTAAGCAAGATTAGGAAAAGCATGCATTTGATGCATGTCTACCACTGATTTTAATTTCAGTTGCAATGAAAATGTTTTGCCTTAGCAAAGAATTGGAAATCAAAGCACAAGAATCTATTTTATAAAATTATAAACCATTCTAGTCAAGCATTCCTCATTTCAAAAGGAAAGTAGTAGCTCTCGATTTTAATTTTACAGCTGGAATGTAAGTCATTTTAATGGTTTGCTCTAACTGGATGGTTTCATCACTATGAAATGAAGCAGGTGGTTCAATTCAGCAAGCATTTATGGTACATCGATAAAATGGATGCCTTTGTTAGGTGTGGCAAGAAACGTAGAGAAAAAATGGTACATTTGTACTTTACTAGATGAAATAACCAATAACCTAAGAGGTAAACAACACAGGATGATTATCTGCTGATTATCTCAAGTCCATGTTCTGCTAGCAGAGGGAAAATATGTTAGAAAATATGAAAAAGAAATTTGCTTTGTCTCAGTTTCTAGCTGTGTCATCATGGAGCGTGAAAAAACAGTGAATTCAAAACAAACTATACATACATGTTCCTACTGAAATTAGCTAAACCTGCCTCCCAGTTTATCTGTACACAATCTCTGCCTCCTTGCTTATTTGCCCATCTCTATATTTTGCTGTATGCAATAGGTCCATCTCCCTTTCAATTTTATAAGATAAACACACTGAGGTTCTGAGGGACTTGGTGTTCTCCATCACAGAGCCCAAATCACCCTAGCGCAGATTTTCTGTGTCCCAGTTTGTTATTTCTTTGTTCCTTCACCCTCCGTGGTCAAGCCATGCAAAGATATGGCACAACATGCAACATTCCCTGACGTGGTTTCACTAAAGAACTTGAATTTTGTATTACCATGATCATATAGCTTCATATCATTAAAAAATTATACAATGCTTCAAATTTGGTGCTACAACAAATAGCAGATGTCTAAATGATGGATACTTACATGCTGACTTTCATGAAATATATCTTAAATCTCTGTGGTTGAGAGAACACCCTAACATTTTTCCCTAGTAGTTTCTCAGATATATGGAGCTTCCTGAAAGACATGAAGAGAAGGTTGTAATTTATAAAAGTTGGTACCAATGATTGCATGCGGTTTCCAATGATACAGCTGCATTTGTGGCCTTGCATGTTCCTGTAAGTAGCCACTTCTGTAAATAACTTTTTACAGCCATATTTTTGTAAATAATTTCCATAAATTCATTGATTCACCATTAAAAAAAACATTGCACATAGGATAAAAAGGTAGGGCAGAATACCTAGAGGTAGCTATTTTTGTCTCTAGTTTTGAGAATTGGACATGTCTATATGTGTTTTAGATCTAATCAAGATTCGGAAGTAAATATTTTTAATTTCTTCTTACACAAAACTTAACATATGTGATTGATATATAGCACCTTGGGTTTTATTTAATAACATAGCTTAGAATTTATGTAATATCAGAATATAAAGAGCACCCCAAATTATTTTAAAACTGCATAACATTTTTTGGGGGTGGGTGTTGAGACAGTTTCTCTGTATGACAACCCTGGCTGTCTGGAACTCACTCTGTAGACCACACTGATATCAAACTCTGAAATCTATCTACTTCTGCCTCCCAAGAGCTGGGATTAAAGATGTGATGCACTATGCCTGATTTAACATTGCATAGCATTTTAATGTGTAGTTGTATCATAATTTCTTAAAGCCTTATCCAGTTTGATAGACATTGAGTAGCTTATAAACATTTTCAAAAAAGAAGTTACAATGAACAAATTTGCATACTTCTTCTTACATATGTTTCTGCATGTACGCATGTGTCTGTTCACTCTAATTTTTGCATTCAAACTACAATGGTATTTTTGATGACTGTTAACTTTTAGTTTCCACTGAAAATGAATTTCCATTTGTTTCTTTACACAGAGGGATGTAATTTTCAAAGTACTCAAGGCTTATAAGAAAAATAAGCTAGAAACCAATCAAGAAGACAACCAAAGCCCCTAATTCTTCTTCACTCACACAGAATCAAGTTTTCTCCCGCTCCAAACACATCCCTCTTCATCCACTTGACTCTGCCTGGGCAATTTCAGACAAGCTCATCTATGTGCAAATAGCTTTTTGGTTGAAAAAATAAGGTTCTTAAATTAATCCATTTTGAACATGTTTTCTTTGGTCTCTAGTAAAAGTTCTGTTTAAACAACACAATTCTTTTCAATTATTACTCCTTACATTTTAATATTTGATCTATCAGGTCACAGCGGTGGTACATTCTGATGATGGTGGGCTGAGGTTTACTACTACTATACAAACCAACTAATTTCTTACTCAAAGAATAAGTATCTTTGAGCCTAACCATTGTTTTATTTGTTGTTACAGTCAGAAACATTACTAGTTTCTGACTTACAAACCAGAAATCCTCATTCATCTGCACTATAAAAATGCCAGTTAATGGTGGAGTGAAATTTTTCTTTCATTTTCTTTCTAGCCGTTCTACTCAGCAATTTTGTCCTAGATTGCCCTTGATGGACCTAAGACCAGAATGAGTGAACTGTCTTAAGTCATAAAACCATAAATAGTAGAAGTGAAGTTAGACTACTGGCAGGTATTTTATAACCAGAGACTTAAGCATAGGATGTCAAAAATGAATCCAAGGGTTCATTTAATAATGAAGGGTAGAGTAATCCCTGGGTAATCACTTCAGTTATTGTACCCCAGTTTACTTGATTGTAAAATGAAAACAAACATATCAATTTTATGTATTCATTATTTTAATTTTCATTAAATTTTAATTCTTTTTTATTTAGATTTTTCTTTATTTACATTTCAAATATTATCTCCTCGTTCTCCCCCCCCCCATGAAAACTCCATATCCCATCTCCCCTCTCCATTTTTTTCAGCATGACCCCAGTTCTGAGGCTGAGGCAGGTTTGTTTTTTCCCAATCTACTTTTATACCATTTTAATTACATAAAAGTAATAAGGTCAGTTCTAGGTTGAGGAACAAGCAAGACAATAAACACAAATAGTCCAGGAACAAGCAAGGCAATAAACAAAGTCCTGTGCTCACTGTTTCTAAGGGCTTATCGGGATGATCAAGATATCTGAGCCTACTTCTCTGTCCTAGCCCAAAGTTATATTCATGCCTGAAGCCTACTTCCTTGTTCTAGCCTAAAATTAGACTCCTGCCTTAGAACTTACTTCCTTGTCATGGCCTGAAGTCAGATTCCTGCCTGAAGTCTTCTCTTCTTCAACTTGTCAGAAATCCTCCCACATCCTTCCCCTCTCTCTCTCTCTCTCTCTCTCTCTCTCTCTCTCTCTCTCTCTCTCTGTCTCAGTTTTTAAATTCCACAGTTTTGATCATGACTTACAGCAAAAAATATTTTGTATCGACTGATAAACACTCACCACCATCATTTCACAACAATCATGCCTGTTATGAAATTACATTAAATCTTACTATATGTAAGGTACTCTGATATTTTGTATTCCATTTTACTCCTGCATTTTAAACAATGTGTTTAATTTTGAGCATTATATACAGTGTATTTTTATTATATCGATTCCTTGATTCTTGCTGCCTTAAATGCCAGAGACCCTTTAAACTAACATCCTAATTTACTAACAGATTGATTCCAGATGTTCAAAACATTAAGTTTAGGTAATTTCTCTTTTTGATCTAAATTTCAGGAATTAGAGGGTAGTATATTGCTGTCATAATGAAAATTAACATTTTCACACTACATATGGTACCAGAATTTTTCTAAATTCTTCACATCCAATGTTTAATATAAAATAATAAAATAATATTGCCACATTACACATAGACAAACTAGTAAGTACCAGGGCTGGGTCCCTAGGTGATTTGATAATCTAAAACTATTACCCTGACTTCAGTGGTACATCAAATTCATTTGGTTAGAATTCTGGTGTCAAATAAAAACAAATCTTTAAAAAATTGTAATGTAAACAGTTGATAAATCAATGTTGCTTTCATTTCTGATGATATATGTCAATTATTAGAAGATATTTGCTCCCAGATGGGGATAATTCTAACAAAAAATACTTTTAGACCCAAGGTTATAGGTATGCACATTGTTTAAAATTGGTATTTAACCTGGTACTATATATCACAGTTCTTCTTCAGTCACACTGGCTTAGTCTCCACCTTAAATGCAATCATTCACACATTTCAGTAGTGTGGAGCTCTGGCTTATGTTACATACATAGCATCCATATGTTTTATTGTTTAAATTATATTTTACTTTAACTAGTTGAAGAAAATTAATGCATTCATTTTTTTATTAAATTTCTTAATTTATTAGGGGTGGTACACTCATGTCAGAGCACATGTGTGGAAGCCAAAGAACAATGCCTGGGAGGCTGGTCTCTCCTTATGTGTGGGTCACATGGCCATTGGGTCATCAGGCTTAGCAGCAAGTGCCTTAACCCACTGAGGTATTTCATCCATCTATTATATTTATTTTCATGTGTTGATTTGCTGGTTATACTACAAGCAAAGATAGTAAAAAAGCAAGCTGAATTAAAATGAGTTAGTCAGTGATATAAGGAACTATTACACTGAAGTTAGCCAACATTAGTTCATGTTTGATTTAAGAAGAAAGGTCAATCGATATAATAAATGTAACTAATAATGGCATGGCCTCTTGAGCAACTGATACTGACATTTTTTGGCTGAATTTTCTGACACAAACCTTCATCAGTTGTATATTTCATGTCAAAGAAATATAATATTTCTTATAAATATTGTAGTCTCTGTGCAAACATAACATGGTTTTAATAAAAGATCCTCAGTAATCCAAGATTCATATGCCTTCAGAGTGATAGGTTAGAATTGGATATGTATAAGGCATATACATTCAGAGAATGTTTATTTGGTAGTTGTCTGGTAAGAAGACAAGTGGGTTTGAAAGAGAGCTGATAGGGAAAAAATGTTGGAGCTTCCACTTCAGATAAATTATACCACTATGAATTATAGGGTAATAGGAATGGCTGCAACCTAGTGTGGGATAACCATTAGTATGGATAAAGCCATCTTCTCGGGTCTCTTACTTTTTAAAAAATAAACAGTGATTCTGAAAATGTTGTTTCAAAGAGAGTTACAGATAAGGCTTGATGCCCCAGTGTAGAGGAATGCCAGGGCAGTGAGGAGCGAGTGGGTGGGTGGGTGAGGGAGCACCCTCATAGAAGCAGGGGGGAGAGGGGATGGGATAGGGGGCTTTCAGACTGGAATCTGGGAAGGGGGATAACATTTGAAATGTAAATAAATAAAATAGTCAGTAAAAATTTAAAAATTTAAAAAATGAAAAAAGAAAGTTACAGAGGGTTTTATGGCTCCTCTAAATCAAATATCAATACAGATGTTATGAAGATAATCACTAAAAGCAGTTTTTTTCTGCTTCACTCAAAAATAATTTAGTAAATGTAAATTTAGAAAAGGTTGAAAATAAAAGAAGAAATCAAAATATGAAATATGAAGCCATAGTTATTAATATTCATGTTTACCTACAAGTGCATGCACATTCATTGGGATTATACTATAGATATTTTGTTGTTTCATTTTTCAATCCATTATTCATTCATTCATAAACATGATTGGGGGAATTTTCTGTTTAGAACATCTATTATGCCATCAATTTAATGGTTGTATAGAATTCAATTTTGTGGGCATAATGTGTATGAGTGAGTGTCCAATTAAGCAAACAGAAACCACTCTATAGATTTGATGCAGGAACAGATTTGATATTAGCAATTTTCTACAAAGTTCTAAAGTTTCAGAAAATTAGAAACGGGTTAGTTAATAGCTTGTCATGAACCATCCCAAACATATTGGGATGTAACAAACTTATTTAAAATCAATAAGTTTATCTAAGAGGCAATTGTGTGGTCAGCAGTGTCAGCTGAGCTCTTCTGGACAGTTCTGGCCTCACTTGAGCTTTCTCCTGCATCTGCAGTTGGGGATATGTTGGTTCTGCCGCCCTTGGCTGTGCTCCCTCACATATCTAAGACTCCAGCTGAAACAAGTGGGCTGCCTTGACTCTGCACACAGTTCACACGCTCTCCATGAAACTAGTCTGTGCTCACTCTTATAGGCTTTTAAGACAGTGAACAAAAACACTTGGGTTTTCGGAAGGCTTTAGCTTGGCACTCCTACAACGTCACTTTCATTGCATTTAATGATTCAAATAAGGAACAAAGCCAGTCCATATTTAAAGAGAGAAAAAGATTTCACTTTTATGGAATTGGCTTTATCATCACCATGAATACATGTCATGAAAGCAGATGGGGATATAGTTTGCGAGGCAGAAGGGAACCCATAGCAAAATGGCAAGGGCGACTTAAGGTGGCAGTGGGGGAGGGGATTGATTGAGCCAAAAATAAGATGACATACATACTTGAAAGAGAAGAATGAAATCCATTATTTTGTGTGCCAACCTGAAAATGTTTTTAAATGACACACAGAGAGATAATTTTCTAGTTTTGTAAACATGTGACCACTGTGTATGTTGCTGAGACAGCAGAAAGCTATATCACTGGGGCCCACTAGGCTGCCTCAAATACAGTTCAGCAAACAGTGCTGCCACTACTCCTTTAAGAGGCACTGTTAGCAGGAAACGCCCAGGGATCCAAAGGCTTCACGGTTGTTAAAACTGCCACAGATGCTGTTGAGAATAAAGAGTTCCCTGTAGTTGTGCTGTTGCTTCTGCTGGGAGGACCCCAGAGATAGGAGAAAAGGCTTCTTTTTCTTCCCCTATACTATAGTCTACCAGCACTTCTCATTGGCAAACTTAACAGAGGAAGCCAGTGGGGAAGAGAGCCAGAAAAATGTACTTTGTAGGTTTCTTTCTCTCTGCAATACCAAAAGGAGGCTCAAAAAGGAATAGCTGAGAGCCAAGTGAGATTTGACTATGAAATGATACCATTTTTAAACTGATCTTCCATTGCTAGTTATTTAGATGGTTTCTTTAGAGATACAGCATCAATACAGACGGTAAACACAGCAATGGGAGTTTCCAAATGCTATGAACAATGACACCTCAGTTCCAAGAAATGGGTTTAAGCATAGTCATGTTGTCCCTGAGCTTAGCAAGAAATGGCCAATGGAAAAATCAGGACAGCCCTAAGGCTGTCTGTTCTGTGCCTCATCAGTGAACATGTGTTCATCTTCAAGGCCAAAGTACTGGCATTCTACACATTTGGGGTTCCTAATGCGCAGAGTTGACCCCAGAAACTCTATCCACACTTCCTTTGTCCCAGATCCCATGCTCAAAATAGAAGGATGGTATCTATAATACATTTTTAAGAAGGAAAATAATCTTTTTTTAAAGGTTAAAGATTTATTTATTTATTTATTTATTTATTTATTTATTTATTTATTTATTATATGTAAGTACAGTGTTGCTGTCTTCAGATCCCAGAAGAGGGCGCCAGATCTCTGGTGAGCCACCATGTGGTTGCTGGGATTTGAACTCAGGACCTCTGGAAGAGCAGTCAGTGCTCTTAACTGCTGAGCTATTTCTCCAGCCCCAAAAATAATTTTATTACAAATGAAACACAACTTGAAAAACATTAAATGATCATTTTTCACAAGTGAAATTTCCTCCTAAGAACAGTGACTTAATGAACACTAATAAATTTCACAACTGTAATCACTGAAGTACCATTTATATTTTTCCACTTTGACTTCTATGTAACAATTATTTATGACATATTTCATCTTAATGGACCTTTTGCTTTGATACAATTAAATGTATCTAATAATTAGGCCTTGTGTTACACATTCTATAGTATGTTTATTTTTAAATTTATTCCACTGTTTTTCTTACCAAGGATAGGGGAAGCACCCTAAGGATAGGAATGTTGGATTTTGGCTCACAGCTGTAATATATAGTACAGGTTTGTATGATTCATAACAACAGAAAAATTAGAGGAAAATGTTATGGTTGGGGGTCATCCCAATGTGAGGAGCTGTATTAAAGGGCCACAGCATAAAGACAGTTGAGAACCACTGATCTAGTAGTTCATTTATTGAAGATGGTACATACTTTTGTAGAATGAATAAATGTAACTAAAATCATTACTGATGTATATTTTTAGTGACAGTGTCTGTTTTTGTAGCCCTAGCTGGTTCAAAATCACAATCCCCCTGTCCCAGCTTCCTGTGTACTGGGATTATGGGCATTATGAGTCACAACATGTGGCTGGCTATCTGGGCTGGTTTTCTTTCCATTATGCGATTAATGAACTCCAATAGTCAATGAACTCTTGTTGTTGTTGTTTTGAGACAGGGTTTCCTTGTGTAGCCTTGACTGTCTTAGAATTCTCCTGCTGTAGACCAGGCTGGTCTCAAACTCAGAGATTTGCCTGCCTTTGCTTCCCAAGTACAGGGATTAAACACAGGTGCCTCCACTGTTTGGTTTAGTATTCTTATAAATATATTTTATACATGTATTTACTTTTGTACCACAAGATCGTAGAAGAACTGATCAATCAAAAATCAAAAACAAGAGCTGGAGAGATGGCTGAGCAGTTAAATGAATTTGTTGCTCTTCCACAGACCCAATTTAGAGTCCCAGGATACAACTCTCAGTCAACTGTAACTTCGGTTCCAGGTGAGCCAATGCTCTCTTCTCACCTCTGATGTCACCAATCACATACTTGTTGCATGTGTATAAATTTGGGCAAAACCCTCATATACATGAAATAAATTAATTAATTTAAAAAAACAAAAGATACACAGCAAAAAAAAAAAAAACTAGACAAAATAAAAAATGAAACTGAAGAATTTCTCTCTAAAATTTCTTTCAAAGTGTTCAGGAAGTCCCTGGTGTGAAGAAATGTGACACTTTTATTTTACAAGCCCATCCCCCTAGCTATCAGTCAGTACTCCCATTATCAGTCTTCCGGGTTAGAGTCCTGTCAGTGCTGTTGGCCTTTTGCTTCTGTTGGCTTTGTTTGGTTTTGAGGAAGCTGTGTCTCTTACATTCCTACCCCATGTTCTGAGCCCTGAAAAACCATATCCTCTGTTGTGCTTTTACCAAGTCCCCTTGAACCAAGTTTCCTAATCTCAGTATCTCCTGCTCTTTGGTGGAATACTTTCCTCCCTGCTTTGTATAAGCAGACTCAGTGTGTTGCACAGACATTTCTGAATTCCATGGTAAAAGTCATTTGGGAAGCTCAGGTAGGAACCCTGGAGACACACAAATACATTAAAATAGTTAGTATAACATTAATTAATTTAATAATTAATATGAGAGTTAGATAAATGAACATATACAATCAATTTTTGTGTGTGGGTATGGGTGTGTACTTGACATACTCTGGAGTCTTCTTGGAAGGGGGAGTCTGTTAAGAAAATGCCTCCATCAGATTGGCCTTTACATAAATGGGTGGGGCATTTTCTTGATTAATAATTGATGTGGAAGGACCCAACCCACTATGAGCTTTGTTACTTTGTCCAAGGCAGTTAGTGTTGGGGATGTCAGATTCCTGCTTTGAGTTCCAGCTTTGACTTCCTTCTGTAAAGGTTTGTAACCTATAAGACAGAAAAAACTCTCTCTTCCCTAAGTTGGTTTTGGCCAACATCTTATCATAGCAAAAGAAGGCAAACTAAGACAGAAAATATGTTCAAAGTTCACATAAGCAACATTGCAAAAACAGTTCAAAGATTGATCCCTTTATGTCCTGAAGCTATAATATTCTGTAATCTTCTGGGCAGAGGGATCCTTTATAAATTATTTTCTGATTACAAATATATAAAATTTGGGGAACCAGAACAAATTAAGAGGAATAAGGTACTTACAACCATAACTTTGAAAATTAAATACACTTTGTTTTAGAGACAAGGTTTTGCTACATAGCTCAGGCTTGCCTCATATTTACTGTGTAGTACAGGCTAGCCTCAAATTTGTGGCAATCCCCCTGCCTCCACATCCCAAGTGCTGGGGTTATAGGCATGCATCAATCATCATGCTTAGCTTATATATCTACTTTCTTCCAGTATCTTTCTATACTTAAGGATGCAGTTAAGATGAGATTGCATGTATTTTTCTGTTGTTTCCCAATAGTATACCAACAACTTACCCTTAAGACTAAAAAAAGTTCATTCATGTATTTCTAAATGGCTATATGCTTGATCAATGTTGGCATCTGTGATATGCTCTGGTTGCATGTGCTAAAATCTGACCCTAAGAGGTCAATCATATTGTCTCTCATCATCTAGATGTTCTCTGTTGTTTGGGATATTTACTTGGTGTCAGAACAGTTTCTTTGCCGGCCCCAAGAGTTTCCATTCTACCTAAAGCAACCAGGGAGCTTTCTAAAATAATGGCCAAGACCCATCCCTAAACCAGAACAATCAGACTCTGTTGTAGAGGAAGGTTACACTTCATAAAACTCAACAGTTCCCAGTGAAATCAAATGTAAAAAGAGTTGAGAAAAGGCTCCAACCTGTTCTCCTTCCTTAGGTCCAGACATTCTGTACTTTGAGGCAGGCTGTTATAGTTCCCGTTTCTGGTTCTGCTGTCTTTCTTTTGCTAACTTCTCAACCTTCATACTACTTGCCAAAGAACTTCCCCCAAACCGTGTCAGATTAAGTCATGCCACTAATGGAGGGTGTTCCACTGTTCCCACTGCCTGCACTAGATGCTAACATAGGGTCTGAGCCAAAGTGAGGCCTGCTGCTATCACAGCAAAACCAACTTCTTTTGCCTCCCTTGGGTCCTCTAACTGCATTGCTATGTTTCTGAGTGAGATTTATGCTTTTGTTCAAGCTGCCTTTGTTCGTGCTGTTTCTAGCATGTAATAAGCTGCTTCTGCCATCCTCAAAGACCACCATTATCCCATTTATACTTCAAGACCCATTTCAAATATCGCTCCCTTATTCAACTAGTTGACAATCATCTATTGAGTCACTACTGTGCACCATTCATTTGCCCAGCAATTTTCTTGGCGTTCCTACTGTATCTATGTGCTAAGGATGCATCAGTGAACAAAACAGACACAAAGGCTATGCTCTGTTTGAGTTTACATTTTAGTAAGTGGAGTGGGGTGCTAAAACCAGCAGCAGGAAAAGTCCAGGCACATACACATCCAGAACCGAAACCCAAACCAAGTATGTAAACAAGAAAATGTTATGCCAAGAAATAGAAAAGACAATTGACTGGGTGACTGTTTTTATCCAGAATGGCCTCTCTCAGGAGGTGACATCTGTATTAAGATTTAAATGGCAGGAAGGAAGGGACTAAACATTTAGTTGTGTGTGTGTGTGTGTGTGTGTGTGTGTGTGTGTGTGTGTGTGTAAGCATGCTTAGTTAACGGGAAAGGACCTGGTTTGCTGGGAGAAACCATACCATATTGTTTATGCCAAAGCATCTGAAGCACAGGGTCAAGGAGAGCAGTAGCAGACAAAGTTGGAGTCAGTTCAGGTGTGCTTTCCAAGCAGAGGTAAGGAGTTGAAATTCGATTCCAAGTACAGTGATGGAAAGCCCTTTGGGGCTTTTAGAAGGCAAGAAAGTGGCATGCTAAGGATTGTGTTGGAAGACTATGGCGAAATGTCATGTCGTCAACAGATTGGATGGATGATAGTAGGAAGCAGGGAACAGATAGGGGCTTTGGGGGTAGTGCTCTCCTCCTTAAAATACTTTCCAGTTTTGAGATAAGAAAAACTAAATTCTCTCCTCACTTTTAGATAAAAGGAGAAAAATAGTATTGTGTTAGAAGGCCTAGAGAAACTGACCCCTCTCTAGCCTCCTGTACTTCTCTTTACCTCTGGAAGGTCTTTCAGTTTCCCAAACACACCCTTTTTTCAGGTGGCAGAACCTTTGGACTATCTGTGGTTATATATTATTTATGTATGTGGTAAAGTAAACACAGCATAAACTTTACCACTTTACCTATTTTAAAGTACAGTTTAGGATCGCTCACAAGAATGCAATAATTAAATCTGTTGGTTTCTTTCACTTAGCATAATGTTCTCAAGGTTCTTCCACATTCTCGCACATAAAAGGTTATTTTATAAGTGAATAATATTCCATTACATATATACACGACATTTTGTTTATCCATTCATGATCTGATGAAAAACTTGGGCTATAGTGAATAGTGTGAATATCTATATGTAACTGTTTTTTTTTAATGTCTGTTTTCAATTCTTTTTGATATATACATAAAGGTGGGTCATATTGTCTGTGGTTGCCACCAGAAAGCATGACAAACTGGATGTAGTTTTAAAAGATTGTATTATTTTTAATTATGTGTATGTGTGTGTGAGTATATGAATGTGAGTCTAGGTGCCCAGGGGCCCAGAAGAAGGCCATGGAGTAATAAGCAGTTGTAAACTAACCAGTGTGGGTACTCGGAATTATAAACACCCTTCTGTCAAAACAATAGGCACTCTTCAACCACTGAGCCATCTCTGCAACCCCCAAACTTTACCTTAAAGCAATAGAAATCTTTTCTCTAAAAGGTTTGACGGCTAGAATCACGAAATCAAAGTGTCAAAAGAGCCTTTCTTGCTGATACTCTGAGATGAATCCTTCCTGCTCTCCTCAGAGCTTCTGTAGATGACCATCGATCCTGAATGCTCTTTTGTGTTACACAGATGTCGGTCGGCTTCTGTTGCCAGATGGCCTTTTCCCTGCATGACTCAGTCTTCAGATGGACTTACCTATTTACCTCTGTTTTAAAGGGCCCAGTCATTATTGATTAAGGGCCTCAAATGGTCCAATATGATCCCCATATTAATAACATTTGCTATAAGGTTATTTGAAATGAAGTTTGTTGTGTTTATAAAAGATAAGGAGAGAAGGAATTTATTTGCTTGGTGGAGGTGTAGTCAGGTCAATGCTGAGGCAGTCCTTCCCCTTGAGGGCCAGCCACACTATGGTATAGTATAGAATAGAGTTAATAGAGTTTATTCAGGGCATGAGGAGCAGAGTTGAGAGGGTAGGCGAGACAGAGAGAGAGAGAGAGAGAGAGAGAGAGAGAGAGAGAGAGAGAGAGAGAGAGAGAGAGAAGAGGAAGAAGAGACAAGAGGAGAGGAGAGGAGAGAAGTCGGTGGTGAGTAAGTGGAGAGAGAAGGGTGAAGGAGGGAGAGGTAGAGTGGGAGCAAGAAGGCAAGAGCAAGAGAGAGCGGGGGGGGGGCTGAGCATCCCCTTATATAGTGAGTCAGGCATACCTGGCCGTCACCAGGCAACTGTGGGGCAGAGCTTAGACAAAATGCTAACAAGGTTATTTTCTGAGGTACTGGAGTTAGGGCTGTAACTGCTAGTTCAGGGATAGGGTTAACACCAGATGGCAGGATCTGACATTGGGCCATAATCTCAAATAAGACAGGCAAGGACATCGATCCAAGCTGTCTAGCATCACCTGGAACTGGAAGAAAGCTACAATGATCAAGAGGACAGTCATATTTCTGCTTGTTGGAGAAGTGAGAACAGCAACTTTGATATATTTGGTGGGACACTGGGTAAAATTTGGTAATTGCCCATTAATTGTAGACGAGGTTTCAAGAGCTATTTCCCTTCTTGGGCATGGACATCCTGGATTTGCACATGGTGGATTCAGGGTCGAGCGCTCACTCAGGAAGAACTGAGCTGCCAGTGGTGTCATCACAATACATAAACATTCTTGCTTTATGACGGAGCTGAAGGAGTCTCAGTGCTTGAGCTGCTGAGAAATCACAAGGGCGGAGCAGGAAAAGCACATCAGCCTCAGGAGTCAATAGGCTGACTTAATTCTGTACTACAGTTTCGGACCAAAAGCTTCCCAGTTAGTCAGCATGCCTAGATGCAGATCGAGCAGAGTCTAATGTGAAGGTTGAGGCAGCAAAGGTGACAGACTGATATGGAGATGGATTTGCTAAGCTTAGCATCCCACAGGATATCTGTAGGCTCTTTGAAGGAATCCAGGTCTTTTAGGTTTTTTGTTTATTTGTTTGTTTTCTTCTGTTGTTGTTTTGCAATGGCAGTTTTTAAGTATCTGTGCATTAACCTAGCCTGTTATAACTCACATGTCATATGTGTTTTCAGTGAGAATATTTATATCTTTTTTTAAAAAAAGTATTCAACCTTTGAAATCAGTGCTATTTACATTAACTAAAAACAAATGAAGCCAGAGGACTTAATTAGATTTGTCTTCAGTGACAGTCCCTTCTTATCTTTGTCTTTTTATTTGTGTTGCTGTCTCAGACCACACTCAGCTTGTGTGCTCCTAGTCTGTAAACATTCAGGCCTTCTGGCCTTTGACAAAACAAAGCTGTTGATAAAGAAGAAGGGGGGAAAAAAAGCAGGATTCCTGATAAGTTAGGGCCTGGAGGCCATTTGCCTTTTGTTCCTTTGTAGTGGTCCCTATGGGGTTCATCAAGACCAACCTGTCCTCCTTTGGGCAAGACCTTTCTGGATTTAGCTACACAATTTGTGCATGCAAGAAAATTCCTCAGTCTTTGTAAAACTACAAAGATGTTTTTTCAACCCCAAGTCACAGATCACAATTCCTTAGCAAAGCTACTTACAAAATATTTTGCTTATTAGTTATGTTACTTAAGATATGCATATATTTCTCTCTATGTGTAAATAGTTTATTTGGGGTAGAATAATCCAAGTTTTCAAGAAATTAGTCCAAAACAAAGCTGCAAACTGAACTGATTGATGACTTAGTTCAGAATGATGTTTTTTTTTCTAACCATATACTCCAGTCTATGTAAACTCATCAAATTATCCTTGAGACAATGTTAAGATTTTTGACTTCAGCCCCAGTCTTTTTCAACTTTGAGTCTGACATCTTTCTTGCATATATTCTTTATTTACATTTCAAATGTTATCCCCTTTCCCAGTTTCCCCCCTCCTGGGTAACCCCTATCCCATCCTCCCTCCCCCTACTTCTATGAGGGTGTTCCTCCACCCACCCCACCTCCCTGCCCTCAATTCCCCTACACTAGGGCATCTATCGAGCCTTCATAGGACCAAGGACCTCTCCTCCCATTAATTCCTGACCAGACAGTCCTCTGGTACATATGCAGCTGGAGCCATGTGTACTCCTTGGTTGATGGCTTAGTTCCTGGGAGCTCTGGGGGGGAGGGTCTAGTTGGTTGCTATTGTTGTTCTTCCTATGAGGTTGCAAACCTGTTCAGCTGCCACCTCTCACAGTCAAGCAATCAATTTTCAACAATCAATGTTGTTTAGTATCAGAACCACCTGAAGACCTTTAAAGACTCTGAGCCTTCAGTCCATATCAAATAATTCAGACTAGCTAGACCTACACTAGGCAATCACTGTTTCTTTTAAGCGCCAATCATTAAGAATCACTGTAAAGCCTCCTTTTCTTTCCTGTACACCGTTTCTTAAGATTGGCCATTTTCTTCACCAGGTCTTCTTCTTTCTCATATTTGTTTCTTGTTTATACAAGGAACTTACTGACCTGTAACCATGTCCAGTTCATGTCAAGTAGTAATTATACCAGTCACAGCTGATCTTGAAAGGCTTTGCCAAGCTTTAGTGACTCTACTTTCACAGAACATATTCCTAACAATGTCCATGTTGAGTTAGGCTGATGGTGTTGCTTCCTTCTGTACTTTCTTTGGGGAATCAGATTAAATCTCTGCAGAATCTATACTACATGCTCGTCTTTGAACTAGCCACAGGAAATCTACGTAGAGTTTATATTATTTTCTATTCTGATATAGTTCACACGCCATAAAGGTCATTCTTGGAAACTATGCTATCCATTGGTTTTCCATCACTACTAATCTTAAAACACTGTCCTCACTCCCAAAATCAAAGCAATCACCCACACCATCAACTGTCCTCCTTATTCCGGCCCCCGCCCCCACCAACCGTTTGCCCATTTTCCCCTCTCTATGGGTTTGCTTATTTTAGATGTGGATAATTCTGTATGTGATTTTTCTGTATTTGGCTTCTTTCACTGAGCATACTTGGAAAGTTCATCACTTGGAAGCATGTATCAGCAACATTTCATTCTTTTCTACAGATGAAGTTTTCCATTGGATGACAAACGCACCATCCGTTCGTCAGTTGAGTCTGTCTGTTACTAGTATGCCTTGGTGTTCTACATATTCATGCACAAGGATTCACACGGACTCGTGTCTTCATTTCTCTCCCGTAGATATCTAGGACTGCAATCCTTACGGTGGGTGACTTTACATTCAACTTTTGGAGCAAATATCAAGTTGTTTTCCATTTTGCTTCCTTGCTGCAGTGTGGCTTCACGGGAGCGAGGTTGCCAGTGTTCTCTAAGTAAGGCAAATGATTCTCTGGTGATTTAAAGAATTCTTGTTATTGTTGTTATCTGTTAACCATCTAATACGTAGGAAAAATGTTGCTACATCTCGTTTTTGTCATTTCCAAAGGTGAGGAAATCGAAAACTATGAAGTTCAAAGAGAGCCTACAGAGAACTGTGAAGTAGCAATGATTTGGGGCGGGGGGTGGGGGGTGGGGGATGGGGGGTGGTCTCTGAGCTCCAGGGTTCCTTACTATCCTTCAAAGTGTCTCTCTGGTTGTCACATTCTGTTCCTGGCATAGACAAGATGTGTTTACTGGCAAGGACATGACTCTTGAGTGTCCATTCCCAAGAGCACTCTACACAATCCTATGTAGTCAGGTGCAGGCACTGTTTTCCAACCAAACCGAAATCTTAAAGCCAAGGTGGTATGAGAAAGGCTACCCTGACCTCCAACCCGGCTTCTACGCTCTTAGGTTCCCTCTGATTTCAACTGGGGGTCTGTGCCTGCGCCAGATTGCAGACTTGGGCAGCTTTCCCAGCATGCAATCAGTAGCTAGTCGCTAGCTGCTTCTTCTCCCCAAGCCCCGCAGGGCACGCGCAAAGGCAAGCGCGCCGCTTAGGCTGCGCGCGCGCACAGGAGGTTCGAGCAGCACGCGCTCCCCCTCCCGCCCCGCCTCCCTCGGCCCCGCCTCCTCCCCCTCCCGCGCGCCCGCCCGCCGCCCGCCGCCACTGCCGCCGCCGGAGCTCTGTAGTATGGCATCGAGGAGAATGGAGACCAAACCTGTGATAACCTGTCTCAAAACCCTCCTCATCATCTACTCCTTCGTCTTCTGGGTGAGTGCCCACTCCTGGCTGCTGGCCGGGCCGCGGTCTATTAGACCGTGTGGTGATGCTCTTAGAAAGAAAGGTGAAAGGAAAACCCAAACCCCAAACCCGATCTTAGCCGGTGGACCGGGAGAGAGCCGCGGGCTGCTGGGTCGGGGCTGTGAGATGGTAGGGTGCAGGTCTGGGCTGCTCTAACCCTCGAGTTTGCCCGACGAAGGCTGAAGTGGGCTGTGTTGTGGCGGCGGTTGCAGATTTTCCACTTTTCAGAAAAAAAATTTTTTTAATGCATTAATTTATTAAACTCGTAGGACAGGGTCAGCCCCTGGGGAAAGTTGAGTTGCGGATTTGTCTGTTTTCTCTTTTGGACTTCTCTCCCTACCTTTCCAGCTAGTTTTGGGTGCCCGTTGGAGCTAATGGAGCTAACCTGTGGCGGGCTGGGAGTGGGCGCAGGACGGCGGGGTTAGTTCTAAGATCCGGACTTAGTCCCAACCCTGCAGCGCTGTGGGAGAGAGTCGCCAGGAATCTTCTGCCTGACTGGACAAGGGCGATCAGTCTCCCAAGCGCACTAATGCGGGACAGGCGCTGCCACCGCGTGGAGGCGCACAGAGAGGGTCTTACATAAGTCATGGGTATCTTTGAGCTTCCTCAGTGGCTGGGTCTTACGACCTCTTTCAGGTTTCTTTCCACCCTTTACTGTTTCCATCCGGTTATTGTGTTTTTCTGCATGAACCCAATCTGCAATGCCCAAGAGGAGGACCCCTACTACCGGGTGGCTGCGGCAGCGCCCCTGTTCCCCACCTAACTGGTACTGCTACTAGTCCTTGAGCTCTATGCAGAAAGGTGACGTCAGCCCTTCAGCCCAGGCCCGCGAAGGGCTGCGTGGTGCACCTCGCCGAGGGATGCGCCCTTCTGTGCGCAGGAGGAGGGAAAAGGGGAGGAGGGGGCTCTGGGCTTATGCCTTACCTCATCCTGTTTGGCAATTCATGGAATCAGTGCAGGGTTGACACTGCAGTGATTTCATTTGCAGAGGTGGGTGGTACCTAAAGACCATTCCCAGTTCTTTCTCTCTTCACATAGATGCCCACCCCAGTTCCCTCTTCCCACCTCAAGCCACAGCCACCCTGCAAAGGAATGAATACCTGCCGCCACCACCCTGGCCCCCCACAGCACCACAATCTGGGTCATTCCAGCTTCCAAAGCAGTCATTTTGAAACCTGAGTCTCTGTTTAAAAAAAAAAAAAGATGATAGATAGATAGATAGATAGATAGATAGATAGAATGAAAGAAAGAAAAGAAAGAAGAAAGAACCAGGCTTGCTTTTGGTTGTTTTTTTTCCTTTGCCCTCCCCACCCCAATATTAACCCTATTTTTGCTTCAAAAGTGGAGCACAGTATTGACTGAGGTACCTATATCCGGATTGATGGTAAACTGGATTGTTTGCAGTAGCCAAGGAAGGAGCTGAGATTTATTGTGTATTTAAAAAAAATCCCTAATATTTCTAGGCTTTTCCTTGCCACTGACATTGGTGATCCTTCGGGTCTGGAAAACCTTGGAGTGTGGCGACAGAACAGACCAGGGGCTCTACAATAAGATAGAGTAGCGAGACCGAGACAGCCCATCACATAAGCCAAACATAGAAGCTGAGTCTTTCTGGAATGGAAATGACACAGGTTGAATCATCTCAGTAATGGAACTGTGCGCTAGCTATACATTCAAGGATCTTAGCTTATGTTAGCCTGGAAAAAGCAACAATACTTGGTGGTGATGGTCCAACTTCGAAGAAGCCATTGCTGGGGCACTGGTTTAGCTCTTCATGTATCTCCTTAAGTCTGTTTTTGTTTTGCCCTTTGTTATATACTTTCTTTTTGTTAACTGGAGTAAATCTATGGGTGGTTATCATAGGCTCCTGGAAAAGGTTTATGGTGCATGAGAAAGAAGGAAGGCTGTTTTCAGAGCATTTCTGAAGCCTGGTAAAGGAGGAGGTATTCCAGGCTTCGGCTTTTCATAAGGATTATTTAACACTTTTTGTCTTACCCCCCCTCCCCATCCAATGACTCAGTGCCTCCTAAAACATCTGAAATGGTCACCGTGTTGTCTACCTCTGCAAGTTCCTCATACTGGCGTTTTCGTTTATATTTTTTATACTTTCAAGACTTTCATATTCTTAAATATTAACCCAGAGTATTTTCAGTAGTTAAACTAGGATTAAATGATCATTTCAGATTTTACAATCCAAGGAATGAGATCTCTCCAGAAAATAGGACATTTCAAAGATGTTTTTCTTAATAAGCTGTAGTCCAAATGCTGATTTTTTAACTGTATCTTAAATGCTATTTTGAACAAAGCAGCTTTACTGAGGCATACTTCATTTGATACATGTCACTTGTTTAAAATATGGTATATGTATACATGCCTAACATAAATATTTTGCATTTGAGTGTATTTATTATCTTTTTAGTGTATTCACAGATATAGCCATTTACTACAGACCATTTTTGATTGTTTCTCATCCATCTCTGAAAAGAAGCCCTGTCCTGTCTCTTTACCTCCCATTTTCCCTCCCACTTATTTCTCTCCTGGAGACAGTCCTAGGCAACCATGAATCTACTTTCAATTGCTATAGATTTTACTGTTCTGAGCATTTCATACACTTGAGGTCATGTATTTGCCCCTTTTGACTGGTTGGTTTCAGTTAGCATGAGACATTCATGATTCACCTATGTTGTTTGTCTGTGTGAGCACTTCATTCAGTTTTATGGCCAAGTAGAATACCATTTTGTGAATATACTGTATTTTATTTATCCTTTCTTCCATTGGTGGATATTCGGGCTGATTGGGGCCCTTGACTGTTATGGATGATGAGGTTATAATGATTTATGTGCCATTTGTGTGTGTGCCTACCTTTTCATTGTTTTTGGCTGTGTATCTGGGGATCTGCATGGAATCATATAGCGCTATGATTAATTGTTTGAAGAATGGCCATACCAGTGTTTCAGAGCGAGTGTCTCCATATGCTTGCCAGCATTTGCTCCTACCTGGCTATTTAAGATAGCCATCCTGGTCCTGTGCATTTAGAGATCTCACTGTGATGCTGCTTTGAATTTCCTTAATGAATGCTCATGTTGAATATTAATATTAATGGTTATTGGTCATCTCTTGAAAAGATACATGCTCATATTCTTTGACCATTTCATTTGGGGTTATTTATCTTTTTATTATTACATTATTAATTTCTTCTATATTCCAGGTACAATTTCCCATCAATATGAAGTTTTTGCAAACATTTTTTTCCATTTTGTGGGTTCTCTTCCCTTTAGCTGTCTTATGAACTGTGAAAATTACATATATATGTGTGTATGAATATACACATATGTACATATGTATACATATTATATATATGTATATGAAGTGTAAATGGATTGGCTTTTTGTTTGTTTCATTACTCATGCTTTTGATGTCACATGGAAGAATCCCTTGCCAAAGATCACAAGAATAATCTGTTAAAAACTGTTTATAAGGGTTATTTCTCAATTGTGTAAATATAATTTATATATGATTATTTAATCAATTCCTAGTACTATGTCTGACACATGGTAAGTACTCCAATTTTTTTTTTTTTTTACATTTCTGGATTTAATGCTATGTAATAGAAAAAAAGATGACCTTACACTCTTTTAAGGGTAATGTGGGGACATGATTAATCCGAGTAATTTCCGTTGTGTTCGCTATGAGTTGTTTTTTTTTTTTTTTTTTTTTTTTTTTTGGTTTTTTGGAGACAGGGTTTCTCTGTGTAGCCCTGGCTGTCCTGGAACTCACTCTGTAGACCAGGCTGGCCTCGAACTCAGAAATCCACCTGCCTCTGCCTCCCAAGTGCTGGGATTAAAGGCGTGCGCCACCATGCCCGGCTTGCTGTGAGTTGTTTTAATTTGACTTCTTTTACTTCAGTTTAGGCTCAGGAGTAGAAGGTGCTTTACCTTAAAATGATGGTAGGTTAGTAACACCAAGAAGTATTGGGTTGGAGAGATGGCTCAGCAGTTAAGGGCACTGATTGCTCTTCCGGAGGTCCTGAGTTCAAATCCCAGCAACCACATGGTGGCTCACAATCATCCATAATGAGATCTGATGCCCTCTTCTGGGGTGTCTGAAGACAGCCGCAGTGTACTTACATACATATAATAAATGAATAAATCTTGAAAAAACAAAGAAGTATTGGCTGTTACCAAGCCAGACTACCATTATGAAAACCAGATTGTTGTTTCTTACCTGTATTCTTTTGTTTACAATCATTCTCCCTGGCTCCTAGATTTCGATAAAACTCTGATTCTCAACAAGGGACAATTTCTCCATATTTGGCCATGCCTAAAGACTGTTATTTTGGTTCCATCTAGCGTGGGTTCCACTGACATTTAGAGAGTAGAGATCACAGGTGTTGCTGAGCAGCCACTGATGACTCCTTGCAGTGGATGACCTCTGCCCAGTATCTGGCTCAAAAGATTAATAGTACCAGTGACCTTTACTCTATTGGGACTGAGCAATAATGGATGCTGTGAAGAAAAGGAGAGTGTGATGTGAAAGTTACTGTTTCACCATACCGCAGCATGTTCAACACAACCACTTGTAGGAAGAAAAAAACAACCTCTATGGTGTGCCGTAATGGTTTATTTGAAGACTAAAGGTAAGTGACTCTTTAGAGATTGTATTTCTAACGGATAGGATAATTTTCCTTTCAGTTCAGTGATATCACCTGAATGCTAAGTGAACACATTCTTAATTGATTTGTATGTTTTATTTTCAGGTTTTAGTTAGAGGGGGGAAAACACCTAGGAACAAGTTATTTTGTGCTTTAAAGACTAGAAACAGTATTGCATGGTAGTTTCCTTGGGAAATATTTACATTCTAAATAAATGAATGAAAAATGAAATTTATCAACTACTCCTGGCTTAGTTATTAAACCTATCACAGCTGGGGAGAGCTTTGAAAAGTGTACTATTTTGAGTCTGTTTACACTGGATTAAATGTGTTCTTTCTATTTACGTGTCAATAGATGACTAGGGGATTAGGGACTTGCTTACATAATAAAGACTGTTAAATCCTTATACTTTTGTGATCTCTTTTGTCAGATATTTCAGTTAACTATAATTTAACCTAAGTTTGTATAAAAAAATATCGATCTTGCCCTACATAAAACTAAGGTTCTTATTTTCATGAGAAATATAATTCAGAGGCAAACAAGAAAACCTTGTAAATATGTTACTTACCAGAGAATTGTTTTGATTTATACGCTTTTATGGACTTCAAATACACATCTGAGTTCTAAGGTAAGATTTAAATTGACTAGACCACATCTGAACAGTGTTGTGAAGAGAAATAGCCTTTGCTTTATTTTAGTGAATATTGGGTTTGATTTGTTATACAATTGTAATAATGCTTACTAATAGCATTATTAAATCTTTCCATGGCAAAAATACCAGTGATTTCTCTTTTCCTTCATAAACAATCATTAATCATTTGGGAATAATTTTAAAATAATAATATTTTTCTCTTTTTTATGGAGCAACTTTCAGTGATTAAATTGAATAAAGATGGGAAAATTTTAAAGAGAAGGCCCGAACATTTATAGAGTGTTTGAGATGGGCACTTACTCCTGACAAAATTGTTTCAGTTCAGTTCAGCAAACATTGGTGGGAATGTCTGTCATATACCAGATATGAAATACTCCAAAAGATTCTTTCTGTTCATTGCATATACACTTGGCATTTTAGTTGCATTTATTAATAAATACTCACTTCCAAATTGTTCGTTTTTAGGTATTATCTGTTGTCACACTTTAAAAGATGGAAATTTAATTCCTTTGTTCCCTTCCTTTTCTCTCATGGACCCATTTTCCAGGGATGTCATTTACCAGTGTATCACACATCATTTGGTTTAAAGCAGTGGGCTGTGATGAGGCGCCTAGTCGATCTCTTCATAGTGGAGCCTTGTGCTATGGATATTATGAATCCGTACACAGCTTTTTGTTTTCCCTGTAGTTAGGAATCACCTTGCTTTTTTTTCCCTTTGCACCTAGTATATTTATTCAAATTCATTTCCATATTCTTTTCTTTTTTAAATTTATTTATTTATTTCATGTATGTGAGTACACAGTCGCTGTCTTCAGACAGACCAGAAGAGGGCATCAGATCCCATTACAGATGGTTGTGAGCCACCATGTGGTTGCTGGGATTTGAACTCAGGACCTCTGGAAGAGCAGTCAGTGCTCTTAACCACTGAGCCATCTCTCCAGCCCCCATATTCTTTTCATTAATTCTCTCTTTGCTCAGTATATTCAAGTAGTCCATGGGAACTTTTTGTGGCCTAATGTTGTAGACATTTGTCTTGGATTTTGTTGGCTTTCAGCTTGAACTAATGTCATCTGGGCCTGCACTCTGTTAAGTCCTCAAAGTTCCTAGACATTTGTTTGCTCTATTTCTTGATTTTCTTCCCCCTTCATTTTGGTAGAACAAATTTTCATGTAGTTTCCTTTCTGGAAAAGGGAACATGGGAAGTCATATATTGAAGTCTTTACAAATTCAAAACTCTTGTTTGATGCTTACATTTAGCTAGATAGTTTGGCTGCAGATATAATTGTTGTTTGGAAAGAATATACCCTCAAAAGTTTTACTGTCTATTTTCTACCAAAGTATTTTTCTTATTCATGTTTATGATTCTTCTTCAATCCTGCTTTTTCCCTCCTTTGAAAGTTTTTATTTTATTTCTTGCATATTCACAATGCTCTGAAATTTCTCTCTGAAAATATTAGGAATTTTATTTTTAAAAAGTTTTTAATATTTCATTGTTTCTTCCAAATCACTTTGTTTTAGGGCATGTTATAATTGGGTTTTTATACTAATTATTTTATATCTGTTTAAGAGGGGGTTATCTAAAAACATTTGGAAGCTGTTATCATGGACCTGTTCTTTCTTCCCAAACTTCAGCTCTCTGGGTCATCTGGAGGTGTTTCCGGTATAAATACCTTTATTTGGGGAGTTTTTCAAAGCAAAGAAAATATTTTTTGTTAGTTCTCACGATATCAATATGATTGTCTCTCCCCCTCTCTTTGGTACTGTGGGGTTTTAAAAAGATGCTTTCAGTGTCGCACCAGGGGAATTTGGGGAGTTCGCCAAGTTAATGAATGTGTTCAATCCATCATCTTTAACTGGAAGTCATTTCTATCTATATCTCTACTTTGCATGCTATTAATTAAATAAGCAATTGATTCTGAGTGATTGAATAGAACATGTAAAATGGTAATAGTTGGAATATGATAATAAGTATTGGTATAAACACACATATACATGCACACACACACACACACACATACACACACACACAAGTTAGACTGTCTTAGGTATGCCAGGCAAGCACTCTATCTATCCGATTAGTATATTTTTAAAAAACTGTTTGGATGACAAGGACAATATTCTATGTTGGAATAGTCTTACTGAAGCATAGTCTCTAAAATGTCATCTGGTTATCAGTGATTGAACAAACAGGGATGAAGCCCTGAAGGTTACTGGAAATTTTTCTTTCCTTCTACTTTCTTCCTGCTAGGAAAATACTCAATATGGGTTTTCTGAAGTAATTCAGACTGGACTGCACTAAATATGGCTGCCTAAGATTTTAGCATGTGATGTTTGTATGGTGGGAGAGTCAATGCTGAACTACTCTTTTCATGCTATTACAGTTATGGGGTGTGCATATGATAAACTAGAATATTCTCTTTTTCAGTCAGCTTTATTTCCCATATACACTACAAAGTTTGGACTTTCATACTATCTTCTATACCATTTGGGGAACATTAAGGCATTTCTATCTAGGAGTTGCTTAGAACGTAGCTGAATTTTTGTGGAAATCAAATGAAATCCACTTCACTCTAATCCCAACGAGAGTTCTTGATTTGCCCTTCCTGTGGGCTGCATAGTGATGAGGCATTGGCCCAGCATCACATCCTGTTTGAAGTATGCATCTCAGAAGGTGCTGAGAGCTGGAAGTCATTTGTGACTGCTTCTTTGCTTAAGCACATTAAACCCTTGAGATTGATGACTAATGCCCTGTCAAACCAACACTTTAAAATATCTTCCTAAGTTTTTCTACTTTGGTCCAATTCCAGCAGCTTCTGATATGAGCTATCATCACTTCATGGTAGCAAGCAGGTCATTGAATTGACAGGGAAACTACTCTTGCTGGGACAGAATGCTTTTCATACTTGGCAGAACATTTTATTTTCTCTCATTTAGTGCCTTAATATCCATCAAGAAAAGGATGAAAGGGAGAGAAAGTAGAAGAGAGTTTTTACCCCTTTTTGGTTTTTTGTTTTTTGTTTTTTTTTTCCATTTTGGTTTCGGATCAGTTGAATATGTAAGCATTTTAAACAATCTAATGATGAAATCAAGGATTCTGCTTCTTCCATGATATATTCTCTTTAGTACTTTTTTGAAGGTGAGTATATCCCATCATAATCTATTTTAGGAGAAGTTTGTATTCATGTTAAGGGGATGATTAGTTGGGTCTAGAACAGATACTAATTGAGCAACTTAAATCAGTGATTTTTTTAACCCATTTTTCTCAACAAGAACTGCCTTAAGTTTCCCTAAAATAAATGTCTAAGCTATATTCTAAGATGCCATGATTCAGTTGATTCATATGGAGTTCCAACACAATAATTTTGAAATAAGTGATTTCAGAGATACTGCTGTACAAATTGGATTGGGTTATAAACCCCAATCCTAAAAACACATAGTAGCTAACAGCAGGCCATTTCATCTTGAGTTTCCTGGATTTGGAGGTAGCTAGGAAGTGCCCAGAATGGACTTACTAACTGACTCTTCTTTATCTGGGGAAAGATCTATAGTGCTTCCCCCAAAACTAAAGTAGCTCTGTCAACCTGAAGAGACTGTGCTTATAATTGCTAAATAAAAGAATGCTTATCTAATCATCAAGGGTCTTCCTTGGGCATTTATTTATTCATTAAGGGTAGAGGTGCATCACAGTATGTAAACAGAAGTAAAAGGACAACTTGCCTGAGTGAGTTCTATCATGTAGGTAATTGTGATTGAATACAGATCAGGCTTAGCAGCAAGTGCTTTTATCTGCTGAGCCCTTTTGCTGGCCCTCCAAATGTCTTCTTAAAGAAGAAATTATCAGTCATAATTTTGAAACCTAAATTAAAATTTGTATCTTAGTTGATATTGAGAGGGTCCTGGGTATGTACATTAGGAAGAAAAACCCACAAAATCGTTCTGACACCTGCTTGGGTTATAGCTATTAATTATATATAATAACTTTCATTATGAAGGTTTAATATGTGGATATAATGTATACAATTTTTTTATACCCACAGAACTAGTATTTGATAAGCATTTACAGATGAATTCTTGGAAATTAGAGTTCTTTCTGTTCCATAGAAGGACTCTGTTTTTGTTCAAAGTAGCATTGAGAAGTTAGGAAGAGTTTTCTTATATTTCTGTCTAAAGCTGTGGCTTATACCAGGGAGGTGGTTCAGTGTGTGGGTAAAGAGAAGAGGACTTATGGGACATATGGGGGGGGGGACTGGGAAAGGGGAAAGCTTTTAGAATGTAAACAAAGAATATAGAAAATAAATATAAAAAGAGAGCTTGCTGGGAAAGTGGGAAAGGATGGCCTCAATTCAACCCCAGTATCTGTGTTAGCACTGGGTCATTATCGCGTGCATTTGTTATCCTGTTGCTGGGGAAGTGGGGACAAGAAGATACCCGAACCACACTGGGCAGCCACTGTGGTTGAGATGGTATGCTTCAGGATCAGAAAAACAAAACAAAACAAAACAAAAAACAAAAACCCTGTCTCAGAAACAAATAAGGTAGAGAACCACTGAGGGACACACCTGCTATAACTTTTTGAATTTCACATCCACACATGTACATTGATATGTTTATGTTCACATGTGTGAACATGTGTATGTGTGCATGTGCTCGCGCACACACACAGCCATCATCTGATATGTAAAGCAAAAAAGGTGAATTGACTACTTACCAAAGGAAGAAAAAAGCTGTGTTAGTCAATCATAGTTTATAACTAAAGCATATCTTTTGAGCCGGCTTCAAATTTGTGTCACCAAAGAGGTGGGCTTAGAGAAGCAAGTCACCATGCTAAGCTACCACTGTTATTTATGATTTATCTTTCAAATTCATAAATACAAAACATTAAGGTAGAAAGGATAGAATCATCTTTTATGGCTATAGTTGTTATATACCCCAAATTCCAGAGTCTAGTAAAAAAGAAAGAAAAAAACTAAGAGAATTTTATATGCAGCCTGGATATAAGGTAAGCATAAAATATTAACTGCCTTTCATTAGTCCATCACACAAGCCTTAGAAGAAGAAAGTAATTTCTTTGCAGCACCAACAAAACTCATGACTATTGTAGACAAAAGTTAAGAAGAAATATAAGGAAGACTCTGATATAGCGGAATGGAACAGAAATGTCAATGAAAATAAGCCCTGAACAGACTGAAAGAAACCTATGTACTCTCTTTTTTTTTTTTTTTTTTTTTTTTTTTTTTTTTTTTTTTTGGTTTTTCTAGACAGGGTTTCTCTGTGTAGCCCTTCCTGTCCTAGAACTTACTCTAAAAACCAGGCTGGCCTCGAACTCAGAAATCCACCTGACTCTGCCTCCCAAGTGCTGGGATTAATGCATGCCCCATCACTGTCCGGCGGAAACCTATGTACTCTTGAGTTGGGAGATGTAATACCATAAAGTTACGGGTTTTCTAAAAAAAATATTTGATATATATTTTCATACAGAATCCTGGTAGAATTTGGGGAGAGAGGGATAGTACTTGATTAAATTATATTGCAATTGTAGGAAACAGATAACTGAGAAATTAGTAGGAAATTGGCAAGTGGGTACCTTACGTATTAATAGAATATACGGTAAGGGGGAAACAATGACAACCTTATACAAAACTCAATTCCTGGCATTCATGCCTGTGTGCCACCCCTTCTGTTTCAGTGCCAGGAGAACATGTGACTTGCTTCTAATAGAATATTATAAAAGTGATCAAATGTGCCATATAATCACATTACATAGGATTTTTGCTTCCTGTGAGGCTGTGTCTCTTTCTGGCTTCCAAAACTTAAGCTGCCTTGTTGAGAGCTGCTTTTTGGAGAGGGGCACATAGTGAGGAATTGCGGATAATTCTCTACCTTGACAACCAATGAGAAAATGAAGCCTCCAGTTTGGCAGTACAGAAATAACCGAATGCTGTCAACAACGGAGTGGTCTTGGAAACAGGTTCTTTCTGTGACGTGAGCATCCTGTGAGCCCTACCCGACACTTTAATGGAGGTTTTCTGAAACCAAAGGCAGAAGATATTACTATAGATTAATGACCCCACAAAATATATGGGACAGTAAATGTAATTTGTTTCTAATATCTACATTTTGGCATTATTAATGTTATGAAATAATGCATGACACAACTAGAAAGTCACTAGTCAATATTGTATAACATTGGTTTAGAAAACGGTAAATAAATAAGAGGGCACTGAAGAGTTCAGAAATATGGACCTGTGTACATTACTTGATATGTGAAACTATGTTTTTTCTAGTGGGTGATAGCTAGTTTTAAATGCTGCTAGTACTACTAGATATAGAAAAGTAATTGGAGCTTTTGCCTAAATCACATAAACATTTTCAGTTAATTTAATTGTTTAAATATAAAATAAAGCAAAGATTACATTTATATATAAAATATAAAAAGGATAATTTTATATAGATATAATATGTAGAGCCAGGCTTGATGGCACACACCTTTAATTCCACCGTACTTATGAGGCAGAAGCAGGCATATCTCTGAGTTTGAGGCCAGCCTAGTCTATCAAGCAAATTTCAGTATAGCAAGGATTACACAGAGAAACCCTGTCTTGAAAAACCAAAAAGGAAAAAAAAACAATATAGATATAATATAGTCATAAGAAAGATACCTTACTAAATTAGATAGCCAGAAGCAAATAAAATGTTGATATATTTGGTTATATTTTTAAAAGTATTTAACCAAAATTATAATAAACTCAACTAAACTGTGATGAGGTTAAAAAAAAAGACTTGTGCCAACTGTTAACATACTGCTTTCTTCGTTTAGAAATCTATATAAAAGCTCTTATTTCTAACATCCTTTCTCAATATAGATCAATGACACTGTTTTATGGCCAGCACTAAGTACATTTGAGGCATCACTACTCTAGAAAAACAGTTGGCACAGCTTTACTGTGCAGGGCCAGATAGTAAATATTTTTGGTTTCATGGACCATGCATCTAATTAGCACCAGTAGTGTTAAATGAAGCCTGTGCAGCATAGATAATAATGTAGATAAATGAATAAGGCACTATCCCAACCAAACTGTGTATACCAAGCCAGATGGACAGCCGGATTTCATGCATGCACTGAAATTGATTGACCTCTGCTCTATGGGATGCAGATATAAGGGAGGTCTAACCCTTCCTTTCGATAAACTATAGTGTAAAACTTACTATGGGCCAGTGAGAGTGGGAACAAAGCAAGCCTCACATTTTCTACATTGACAAAGGCTGTCCTGTCCAACAAAGTAACCACTACAGTATTTCAGATGTGACTCTCCCAAAGGAAAATGTGCTGTGTTAAATTCACATCAGATTTTGAAGTTTTAGTTTGAAATGCAAAGCATCTAATTTTGTTTTGGTTGCATATTAAATTGGTAATATTTCATATATATGCATTGGCTTAAGGAAACCATATTAGTAAGACTTAATTCTATATAATTTTAACTTGAGTGTTGTTCAAATATTTAAAGCTATGAATGTGAGCTGGGCATGGTGGTTTATAGCTATAGGCCCTGCATTCATGTGGTTGAAGCAGGAGATTCAGGCCAACATGAGCTACAGTGTGAAGACCCTATCTTAAGAAAATATGGCTTGCCAATTCTCTTTTGGATAGCACTGAACTAGAAGTGGACTAGGTGTACTCCTGTTTGGAGGGACCAGAATGAGTTTGGCCATACTATAGGGAAAGATGTAAAAGTACCTTACATACTATAGGTAAGTTGGGCATAGGCTTTATTATAGGTTGGCTTGGACTGGCTGGCTAGCACAAGGGATACTCCTTCATGGTTTTGAACACATAGATGAGAGATACACTTTACAGGTCTAGTCTGAAAGCATTAAGTTGTCATACAAAGACAAGAGGAAGTGAAACCAGATTACCTAGCTAGGAACTGAAGTCTAAATTAAGGTGACTTGAGAATGAGTAGTGGAAAACAGGAGATGGTTCTTTAGGATACATGGTAAGGACAGTATTCTGTGCTTAAAGAACCCAGCTGATGTTGATACCCCTGTGCCACTGCAGACCTGCAGCTGGTTTGAGATTGATAGGATCTGTTAGTTTGAATATGTTTAGTTCGAGATAACAGTAACTTTGAAGGATAGGTTGACTCTCAGAAGTTTGCTGTGGTTTTCTGGCTTATGCTGGTGAAGTTCTTTGTTTTGGCCATCTCTGTACTGTGTGGAACTTACCTTCCACCCTCACTGGTCACAGTTGGTTGACCTGGGGAGAAAGATCTAACTTGTGAGCATTTGTGTATTGGCTGGTTAGTGTGATTGTGTGAGCGGAAGAGAATGGCTCTTCTTTTGCTTTTTGAATGTACATGGGAAGAGTAGAGAAAACACTGTTGATGTTGGACAGGAGAGAGAAACCCAGAGGAAGGTAACAGCATGCTTGTACGCTGGAGACCTGGAATGGACATTGTGAACTCCTGTCAGTAACTCATGTAAATTATTGGATAGCTAAGTAGCAGCCTAAGCATTTCCCTTCCAGCTTGGAAGTAGTACTTCACATTTCTGGGGAGGCCTGTTCAACTGGGGAGTGAGTGACTCCTAGCCTCCTCAGCTCCTGTTCTCTTAAATTTCTTGTCTAACCAGGAAAGGTAATGAGGTAGATGTTTGAAGTGGTTTGAAAGACAGAGGTGGAATTACTAGAGCATTACAGGAGCAGTGTGTGGTTGTCAGACAAGGTTGGGGAAAGCCCAGAAGGTCATTTAAGAGGCATGAGACAGTAGAGCTATCCTTTTTAACTGTGTGGTACGCCCAGAATTCTAAGCACAGTTAATGCTACGTTGTTTGCTGATAATAGGTGTAGCAAAGCATTGCGCCACCAGTACTAAAGGAAGCTTGCGTTTCCAGTAAGTCCTGTCTAAGGGATAAAGGTCCTCCTTCATGGTAGTAGCAAATTATTTGAGCAAGTTATTCATTAAGCTCCTTAATAGCAGCTTCTCTTTTTGGGAAGTGAGCTTTGCAGCTCTTTAGGTTTGTATTTTTCAAAGATGCTTCAAGGACAAACAAATAACTGCTTTGTATCTCGTATTTTTTTTTTTTAAGAAACAAAGGGGGTACCTATAATATAGTGGTATTTCCCACCCTGATGGGGTTATACATGGTTTCAGACAGGTAACTCTTTGAGAGGTGCCTCAATGCCTACTTGCACTCAGTGATGGTGAGTGGGGACTTCCTTAAAGTCTTATGACCCCTGAAAAAGTAATGCACTTCTCCATATTGTCAGGAACACAGGACAAAGTATGAGATATTTGGAAGTGAACTCTGGATAGAGCATCTCAAATGTATTTTACATAAATACAGAAAAAAAAGAGGGGCTCATAAATGAATACTTAGTTTAAGAAGGTATTCAAATGAGTAGTCTAAGCAAACAGAATGCTATATGATTTGCTGATATTGTAAAGAAAAATAAGTGCGTGGAATAATTACTGAAGAAGTCTGCACACAGAATTTTAGCAGTTATGGATAAGAGGCAAAATACTTTATGGGTTCCTTTTTGGTATATTTTCCAAGGCTTCAACTATCATTGCATATAGAAGGTGTTACTTTTATAATGAAGAAAGCAAGAAATGCTTTAAAAGACATTCTACATATTACATCCTATATGATTTTATTCTCAAATATGGAGTGCTTTTAAAATATATACCATCTTATTTATCATGGAGCAGTTTATCAGCTCAATCCTCTTTTATGATTGGGTTGAGTAAATCAAGATCAAAATCAAATTTAACTTGATTCTTTACATCTTAAGTCTCTTCACAATAAAGGAAAATGTCTGTTCATTTTGGGCATTAACTTTCTGTGCTATATTATAAGTGAAATACTAAGGAAATAATATGATAATTGTTTGTCTACCAACCAGCTATATCAGATCTTATTTTGCTATTTTTGCCTTAAGCAATTAGTTCTTAAAGAAATATGAAAATATGAAAATTTTACACTTGGTGTCCTATTCTGTCCTCTCTGTTTTAAATATAGTTCATTAGTTGAGTCTATTTTGTACATATTTAATCATATATATTTGTGTATATATATATATATACATACATAATTGCTATAAAGCATTATTTTTATATTTTTAAGTCCACATGAACAAATCATTCTAAGCATATTGTCTTGAATCTTAGCATTTTGGTTTAACATATTCTTCTGCATTTCCATGTTAATAGATGAGGCTCAATCTTAGGGATTTTTAAGCTGTGCCCCATGGGCCAAATGTATAGACACTTCTTTTTGGAAATAAGCTTCATGTATTGTTGATGGATGCTTTAATGCCATGACAGCTGTCACAGAAGATTGTTGTGGAGAAGGATGAAAACCACCTTAGCCCATCTTACTTCAATAATGTGACTTTTGGCTGAGACTAAAAATTCAGCCAAGTTGACACAAGACAGATTAACAGGAAAATATATACACATTTTGTTGATATTTCATATGTGTTGGGACTGTCACAAGAGAGCAATGATCTGAAGACATAACCAAAGCAGAAAGCTTTTAGACTTTTAAAACAAACACCAGTAAATAGTGTAATTGGTGATGGGACAACGGGATCTTGACAGTGAATTCTAATCATGTCATTAGGAGACATATAGATAGTATAAAACTAGTGAAAGATAGGGGTTATTTCACTAGGTTTATTTGTATGAGTCCATTGTGGCATGGTTTCCCAGTGATTGTGGGTTATTTCTCATTCTGGTTTGTGTATACCTCCCCCTGCCAAAGGAATCTTTATAGTTTGCTTCCTGTACAAAGAGGCCAGTCAGACAATTCTTCTGAAGCTACAGTTTTTCAGATGTTTCTAGATTGAAAGGATAAATAACCAGTGAGCTATCTTTGGGATAGGATGGTCTTAACTCCTTTACTGTGTGCATTGGAAAATCTAGAGTATTTTCTATCTCTTCCTTTATAGAAATCTATGAATCCCTAGTTCATTATTTTTGTATGATATGTCCATTCATTTTGTTATTCATTGGGGCCTTTTGTGTTTATTTATAAGAAGTAAATCTTTGATGAAAGTTTAGATACACACACACACACACACACACACACACCATATATTTCCTTACTGTGTATGTTCTGAGGATTTCCAATATAATGCATTGAACATTAACATTAATCAATTCAACTTCTATACATTTTGATCCTATTTTTTGACAGTTAGAATTAGTAAATTCCAGATAGAATTTACCCTGTTAGCTTCTAGGTGTTTTATTTGGCAGTTTGGAAGGGGATGGTATTTTCTTCTTGATTAGATTATTTTGGTCTCCAAGTGGACCATTATGACTTGAAGGGAGAAAAGGGCTGTGTTGTCCATATGGAACAAACATGAGAATCATGACTGCTGGCAGAAACATTATCTACTCTATGCAGTTCATCGGATTAGATCAAGATGATATTGCTATGAACCCACACTACTACTATATGATTATTGAGCATTTAGTAAAGTCAAGGCTGACCATTTCACATGTGTTATCTTGTTTAGTCCTCATGCCAACTTGCTGAGGTTGTAATTATTGTTCCTTATTTTGAGAGGAGTCCCCTGAGGTCTAGAGTGTGGCCCACAGTCATGTTTGAAATGGAGTTTTGGTATAGACCCCTTCACCCTCTTGGGCTCAGTGTCCTGTTTCCAGACGCACATTTCTCCAGGGTAAGCCTTTGGAGATGATTAGAGGTTGCTCTGTGAGTCCTTTCTTAGTCACCAATGTTCCTGCCTGCATCATTTGGCTCCTATGAGCTGGAAAATGTTCCTGTTAAAGAAAGATATCTTCCAATTTTTAGAATGATCCAAGTTTACAGTTCTAGTGGCCCTAATTATTTTGGTTTATAGTTTTGGAAATATCCCCATTGTCTTCTGTCCTTATAGCTCCAAGTTTCAGTTTTCCTAGTAAAAATAACAATACCTTGCAGACTGGAGATACAGGCTAAGGGACCCTAATAGGAAGTACATTCTTGTCAACAGCTGAGCAACAACTACGGCTTTTCTTTCAAAAGTCTGAGTCTATAACGAATCTTCCTTTTTTTTTTTCCTTTTTAGTTCATGGCTCATGTAGGTAAGACATCAAAAGTCCTCAGAATTTCCACTGGATCTAGATGATACTCTCACTGTCATTTAAGATTAAATTATTTTATGCCTTAAAGATTCTAAATTGTTGCCCCAAAGCACATGAATATTAGTTATCCCACTGTTAGAAAATATAGTTGACATGTGAAATTGATTCTTATGGCAACAAGCCCCAGACCACTTTGAACAACCGGAAACCAAAGAAGTAAAAACTGCTAGAGATGCAACTTTTTCCCCTGTCTTTTCCCTGGAGAATGCTAAAGGCAGTGGGAACTGTCAGGCATTTTCCTTTGGAGCTGACACTAGCTAAGCGATTATCTAATCCACACTTGGACACACAGATAAGGCTCATTTGCACAGCTGCCAACTCAGGCTTTGCCAGTTGATGTGATTTTCTTTCCATTCTCTGTATCTGCTTTCAGGGGAAAAACAAATCTGACTATTCCTAATTTCTGTAAATAGTGAGGGGAATTCTTGCCCCTATAAGGTTAATTAGCTGTATATCTCTGATGAGAAGAGTTTAAGGCACTGGAGAACACTGGAGAAAGTCTAGTTCAAAAACAGAAAGTTCCCCATGCTGCTAAATTCCAGTTTCAAAAAAATGACATTTGTAGATAGACATCTCTAATTTTTTTGGCTTATAAAACCAATTATTTAGGAGCAGCAACACACACACACACACACACACACACACACACACACATTAAATACTACATTGTGCTTGGATCTGACTTTCCTCTACATCAAGCCTCTTTAATTGTAAAGATTTGATTAACAAGGATTTTGGAAAATTTTATTTTTTAAAATATTTGTAGGGCGAGCTGAATGGCTTATTCAGTAAATGGTCTGATCTTCAGGACCAATAAGGTAAAAATAGAGAGCACTCACTCTCAAATGTTGTCCTCTGACTTCCATACTCAATGCTTGGAATGTCCCTACCCCACACAAAATAAATAAGCGTAGAATTTTAAAAAGTATTTAAAATTATTGGTAGACATATGTCATGGGCCAGAGACAGAAACCTTCATTCAAATTAAGCCTGAACTGAGCAGAATATAAAGAGTTGTATTGCTTTTTTTTTAAAAAAAAAAATAAAGTAGTTAGTTCCCTGTGCTTATTTCCAGCAATTAAAACATTGAGTTTGTCTTTAATTTCTTCACCATCTCATTTTTAGCTTTGTCAAATCTCTCTCTTATCTGTTGTATACAGTTGCCTTAAACCAGTGATTCTCAACTTGGGTCCCAACCCTTAAGGGGAGTCACATAGCAAATACTCTGCATATCGGATATTTACATTACAATTCATACAGTAGTAACCACTCAGGTACCAATGAAAAGAATGCTGTGGTTGGGGGGTCACCATAACATGAGCAACTGTGCAGCACGAGAGAGGGGAACCACTGCCTGTTGTTTGACTGTCTTTTTATTCATGTAGCACAGATAACCAAGTCCTATTGAGTGTTCTTTTTTGGTCTTCTGTTTTGTTTTGCTTTTTAAAGATTTGAGACATTTTAATCGATAGGCATGGCTGTACCTAGTCTTTAAGTCTTCCCAAAGCAGGCAGATGGAAACCTTTGTAGTCCTTCAGAATTTTATCTGGTAGTGACCTTGGAAAATGTTTGTATCCCATTCCTTCTCTCCCTTGCATCGCCACTCGTTTTAATTTTTCTATGATTCATTTTCATTTATATTGTCCAAAGACCTTGACGGTGGCAAAGACAGTGCTACCATCTTTTCTTTTATTCTTGGACCATCACAGCAGTTTGTATTTCCTATCCCGAACCCCTTTCACTCCTGTTTGTGATTTTTATTCTAAACAAGCAATTTGTTTTTTTTTTAAAGCCAAATTGAAAAAGAAAACAGCCATTATAAAACCTATCAAACCAAGTTAAAATATTTTTGCCTGCTGATAAAATATTAGTATCCCCACACAGCCTCCCTCCCTCTCCTATTTTTAGCTTCTATTCAGGTCACTGTCCCCAGTTCTCTGGTTACTACATCTTACTAGTCTTCAAGGGTTTATTTAGTGGTCACGATCCCTAGCCTAGGAAGCCATTTGTAACCTTTCACTGCCACTGTGGACTGTGGATCCAGTCCTTTTTTTTTTTTTTTTTTTTAACTTTCCCCAGCCTTTATATTCCACTTTTTGTATAGTAATCATTTATTTGGTTACCTGTCAGCTTTCCTCATTCATTCTCTGCTTTTATGCAGGAGAGAATGTTTATGCTCAGAATATTGAGGGCCTTTTAAATGCTAAGTGTTGGGATTCAACTAGACCAAATGAACATGATGATCTGTTGAGAAAGGAGGAAATAGACAATAAACATGAAGAGAAAGGATAGCATTTCAAGCAGTGATGAGTACTCAAAAGGAATAGTTCAAGAAGTGATGGTATAGGGCCCTACTTAATAGAGATGTCACAGAAGGTCTCTAAGGAGGTGGCATTTAAGTTGAAACCTGAGGGATAAGGAGGCTCAGAAGGTAGATTTAGATGTTTCACAATCCAGTGTGATTTCTGTTATTTGCTGTCTATTGTTAAGCTGATTACTCCAGTTATCTGAGCGGAAGCAAGTAATTTAGAAGTCAATTTATTGTTTGATTGCTATTACTTGACTCCTATTGACAGCTAGGCCAGATTTGCCCTCCTAAAGATGAATTTTTGTAAGAGGAAAAACAAAACAGAGCACATGAACCTAATTTCAGGGAATTGGCATTCTTCTTTGTAATGACAAGAAAAACATTTTGACATGAATTACAGTTGTCGCTCAACGATTGTTTATTCACTTGTAGATCAGGTCCACATGGAAGCTTATGTACATAATGTTAAGTCTCTCAAATCCTCCTTGCCTTGTTTGCCATCTGAAATTGTCTATTAAGCGTCAGTTCAGGATTTAATTATCCTAAAGCCATTGTCAATTGAATCTCTTTCGTAGATTGATTTTTCTTAATACTACCAGCTCTAGAGTTAATCTGTTATGTTGACACCAATCAAATTGTTTTGAAATTATGAACTTGGGCATTCCTACAGGAAAAGCACCTTGTGATCTTGACCACCAAAGCACTTCCAATTCTTTTGTGGCCTTTGTTTGCATACCTTCCTAGTAGTGTAGTTAAAAGTCATCCTGAACACACAGAATTGTTTTTCCTAGTTAATGCTGTACAGGTATAGTTTTGGGTGTGGCTAAATGGTTGGGTGTCTTGTGCCTGAGAAGAAGTCTTCTGTAGAAGAAATGTAAAATATTTTGCTTACTTTAATTACTATTTTAAATCAAGTAATAATGTAGTTAAATTATTGCCACATCCAGAAGCCACCTACGTCACTGTTTTACAGCTTTTCCTTCCTCTATCCAGTGTTCTAGGAAATTCTATGGAGGTGTTTTACTTTCTTCTTGACTTTCTCTATAGTTGGCCCATCTGTGTGATCAGAAGGCATGGAAGACTATTTAGTTTTCATAATGTACAAAAATACACCAAAGTGGAAGGAAGAACAGAGAAGGTATCAAAAACAAAAGAAAAAAAAAGCAAAAAGAAAGCCAGTCCCTACCCTCGGTTTGTGATATAGATTGATGAGAACTGTAGTTCATCAGACATTCTGGTTAAACTACTCAGTATTCTTCCAGCCTAGCAGATGTGTGATAGTATTGTAGTATTTCCGTGATGTGTCATCATGGTTCTTAATGAAGGAGTATATTTTCATATCTATGCTATCCAATCTTATATCAATTTGGGTCTGTATTTCATTTTTCCCCTGAGACATTTTTTTCTACCCTAACCATTATGAGTTGAACATAGGTTGCTCAGATTATTCTCAACCACTGTTCTGTGTGTCATAAAGCATTTTGTTGCCTTGTCTTCCTTTACAGAATTGGGAGTTGTAGAATAATTCATAAGCTCTTCATGCTTTATTACTTTTGGTTTTGTCTTAAGAGAAGGTTATTTCCTGGAATATTTTTTCAAATGTGAAGTCATGTAACAGTTTATTTCTTTAAAGCTGGTATGGCACATGTTAAAAAGATAAAAATATCAGATTAGTTATTTACACAGAGTCTATATTACAAGAGGCCTTTTTACTAGGCATTTTTGTAAATGTTAAGAGTATTTTGGATTTTTCTTACTTAGACTGAATGTTGAAATTAGAGGTTAAAATGTAAAAAAACACAATTTCTTGAAAATAATTTATTAAAAGTCTAATATTCATTCTCAATCCCTCATCACTATAGGGATAAGATCAATTTCTTGAATTCCCCTATGTTCTGCTGGAGCAAATGACCCATCTCTCTGAAGCTACTTGGGAGAGGTAGTCAATGACAATGACTGATGGTTATAAAATTTATCATATGAACTTTGTGACAGCTCTTGAGAAAGTGTACTTCAGGTGTCTCCAGCCTTGAGTATTCACATTAGCTAGAGAAGATTACATTGATTGCCTGTATTTGAAGGTGTCCCAAATGACTTTTAAGCCATCATCAGTCTTCCATTATTGCCCTTTCTCTGAAATCGTGACCTTTCAACTTGGCCTTTAGCAGACTTTACATAATACACCTTGCAGTGGGTGTCTAGTCCATGGGTTCTTGGGGGAGGTGTTATGTTCCCATTCCACTCTCATTGCCACTTGGCAGTGTCTGGAAAGAGTTGTGGTTGTCACAGTTGATGGAGGGAAGTGTGAATTGCATATAGTGAGTGCAGACTAAGAAGGCTATGAATATATGAATAGCATCACACAGTAGCCGTAACTGTTAAGTGTTAAGTATTAAGTAGCCCTAGATATTGGGAATGCTAAAACCGAAAAGCTCCAACTTCAGTAAATTTCTCTCTTCCTTTTTGTTTCTTTCAAGATGTTATTTCCATGTTTGTGAGTTAATTCATGTTCTAGGAAACCTTAATTAATATTTCCCGATTAGCTTTGTTTTGGAGATTATATATATGTGTGTGTGTGTGTGTATATATGTACATGCATATATATATAAACATATAGGGTATATATATATATATATATATATATATATATATACATACATATACATATATATACATGCCCACAAGCCCATTTTAACATCAACACTCATCCACATATATATAGCTATATCTGTCTATGCATATAAACATTTTGGGAGATGTTAACAAAACCATGTAACTTTGCATACAGGCTGAAACTTAAGCTCCATGGTAGTCTCCATGCCTAGCATATCCGAGGCCTTGGGGTCAATTCCCAGTTCTGAACAATTACAACAAAATTAGTATGTTTGCTGTTTTGTTCTGTATTTCAAATATGTCTTAGTTAAATGGCATTGCATTTTAGATGAGAAGGATACTTATAATCCCGGTATTGATTGGTAGCTTGTGACTAATTAGTAACATCTATGTGATAATGAATACACCCATGGGCAGGTGTGGCATTTTCATTCTCTCTTAATATTAACATGAGACTGCTTTATGTTACTTTAAAGGGTCGCATTTAGACATCTGGATAAATAGCACAGAAGATTGTTTCACATTACAAAATAGAAACTCTACATTAGCCTATTGCAGAAGGTGTCAAATTTTAGGGCCACAAGTTTCTGGGTTTCCATTGTATTTTCTAGAGCCAATTGTTTTTCTCGGAAGTATAAATTAGAACTAGGTATCTGGTGCAAAATCAGAGCATATAATTTTCTCCTAAAGGATAATTTCCAGAATGTTGGCTTTAGGGGAGACAGAAATCGGCTTTGATAGGTAGTCCTAGAGTTATGGTGAAGCACATGGAAGCTCATACTTCCTTATAGGAAGGGGTTTTCCTTGGCCACTAATTACCATAAATACAGTTTGGGGGCATAGTTTTAGATGAATCTTGAAATGATAAGTGACTCATCTTGCTTGGCAGGCGTTTTCTCATCCCCTCTTAAGTCCTTTTCCAGTCAATATGAAATCTGCACTCCCAGTTCTGGAGTGAGCTGGCTAATATAGCTCCAGAAGAAAACACAGAATTCTCCATTCACCATCTTTTATTTGTGCTATAAATGAGAACACACCAGTTCTCACTGGATGGCAGAAAGTGAACTGCCTGTAGCGCTGAAACTGTTAGAGCTATTTAACTATGTGCTAACACTGTTGCCTATTGGCTTGCAGCAATCATGGTAATGTTTCTGGTTTTATTTGGGGACTTATTATAGGCCAACTATCAACCAACTATCAGTACAAAAATGATACACGGCAGTAAAAATGTGCCTACAATTTGAAAATGTTGTGCTTGCTGGTTTTCCCCTCTCTTGAATTTACACAGCAATCAAAAACTGCTGGAGAAAGAAATCATACTTCAATAATCCTGCCAAATCCACTATGTAATCTTGGGATTATTTGTGTGGCTCTACATGGTAGCTTTAGTATTTTAGAACATTCCTGAATTAAATAGCCTTCTAACTTGACAAAAATCATGGCTTGGCTTGTGGTAGCACACAGTGTTTCAAACAATAAGAAAAGACTTTGGGGGGAGAGGCTGAAGAGATGGCTCAGTGGTTAAGAACACTTGTTACTCTTTCAAAGGACCCAGGTTCATTTCCCAGCAACAATATGGCCCTTAACGGGCATTTATATATATTTACTTTAGAGGGATCCAATACCATCTTCTGACCCCCTTGGGCACCAAGCATGCCCATAGTGTATATACATATATGCAAGAAAACACTTAAACATAAAATTAAATGAACAAACAATTTTTTAAGAAAAAACGTTTGGGGACTAATATTTGTCTTAGTCCCCTTTTCCTGGGTCTCTGAGCACCAGGTGTCATCTTTTTTGTTTAGTCAGTTGAGTTTTTATCCTCATTATTCTACTGATAAGTGGGTACAGAATCCCATCCCTTGTGGCTGCCAAGAGAGGGAAAATCAGTTTTCTTCAGTGGTCTGACACTGCTTATATCAGCCACACTCCAGGGTAGGCCTTATGCTTAGTAGTAGCTATTCAATACAAAATGGACTTCATTTTTTTTTTTGTATATAATTACGTTTGTTATTTCTTGGTGGATTTTTACCTTTTTTGGATTTTGTTTGTTTGGTTTGTTTTCTTATCAAATTTACTTTGGTGAGGGTATAGAGAAAGAACATGAAGTTGTTTTAGGTAGAAATTTGATTGGAATTTGATTATAAGTTATGTTCTCATTGTTGGTGTTTGATTCTATTTAAGACTGCATATATATTAAAGCTAACTATCCAATGTTTTGTTGCACATTAATAATTTTTCCATTTCTCTTAGACTTTATGATCTAGATGCTGTTTAAACTGATTGGGATGGACAAGGGCATAAATATGCTACAGTGTTATAGAGCACTTGGAAATTAATTTTCATTATCCTCTATATAAATCCCTATTTAAGGCATACTGTGAAGGCATCATGACTAGGAATTATGGTCTGCCTTAGATTCTACCTTATTTAATTTTTTTGTGACTTTTTTCTATTGTATTCCTGGAAAAATACTTGATCACAATGTTTTTCTTTTAGATTTTTCTGGGATTAAACTCCCTAAACCATGAATAAAACATATACAACCAAGATATGGCCATACCACCTTAAACACAACTGGGCTTGTGTAATCTTGGAAGGTGCACAAGGTCAGGTTTGCTGAGTACTTGGGTGGGAGAATTCATATATTCATGACTCTGAGAGTTTTTGTTGTTAAGTTTCCTGTGTCTGTCTTTGTGCTGGCCTCATAAACTGAGTTATTAAGAATTTCCTTTTATACTATTTATTTTGTATGTGATTTGCAGCATTGGTATCCATTCTTCCATAAATGATTAGTAGGTTTCTCCAGTAAAGCTATTTAGGCTTTTCTTTATAAAAAAAAATATTAACAATAATAATTCATGTCATCTACATTTTTATCATTGTGGTATGATCATTTCTGTCTTTCAAGAAATAAGTTTATATTTATCTATAATAGGTTATTAGATTTATGAGCATAAAGTATTGAGAAACACAATATTAGGATTTCAACAGCTATAGAATCCATAATAAGTTGCTTTTCTTAATCCTCATATTGGCAATTTGTGAAAGACTGATCAATTTTCTTGACCTTTCTAATATACAACAATTGATCTCTTTTTTATTTCACTGCTTTCAGCTTTGATTTTATTTCTATTGTTTGCTTGTTTTTGGGATCAGTGTTCTCATATGTGAAGGTAAAAATTGGTGCCATTGCTTTAAAGATTTTTTTTTCTCATATCACTTAGTGCTATGAAATTTTCCCTAAGCACTATTTTGGCTATAGCCTCATTTTTCTAAATAAATAGGTTTTTTCCCTTATAGTTGTATCAGTTTAGTTTCTTGTGTTTTGAGCCTCTGTTATGATGTGTATAAATGTTTAGATTGTAGCCTGCTATCAAATGATACAGTGTAGCTTGATTTAGAGTCTAAGAACCTTGTAACTATATGTAATATATCTATTTCATATCTAACCTTTTTCTATTTGTACAGTTAGTCTTTATGCATGGTTCAAACACTATACATGATCTTTGACTTCTTAGTCTCTAGGACTGTGAGGAATGAATTTCTATTATTTATAACTTTTACAACCTCAGACATTCTGTTAGAGCAGCACAAAATATGTAAGATCCCCCTCCTTCCTCCCTTTTCATTTTTGGTGCCTTGCTATCTACAATTTCTCCACCCATCCATCTCTCCATTTATTTATAAAAGCTATGTGCTTCTGGTGCTATCTTTGATTCTAATTCAATATTATATAGTTCATTTCAGCCTTCTTTCTCTGGTGATGAGAAACCTTGCTTCACATAAGTAATGTACTTATGTACATTTCTGTATTCAATCTTAGTTACACAAACTAGTTTCAGAACTGTTCACCCAGACTCTTCTGTGAACACCTTTAATGGCTTAAACGTTTCTTTCAAATTCTTATTTTTATCAATTTTTTTTTCAGGCAATATATTCTGATTACACTTACTCATCCCTCACCTCTTCTCAGATCCTTCCCCTTCCCCTCCCATCCTACTCCACAACCTTTTCTCTTAAAAAACAAGAGCAAACAAAAAACAGATACACACACAAAAAAAAAACCCAACAAAAATAGAGACTAAAATACACAAGTAAAAGATGAGTAAAAGAAATATTTCCCAAAGCAAAATGTGAAAAATGAAGCAAAAACACCACTGAGATTGTTTATGTTGGCCATCTACTCCTAGTCATAGGGCCTAGCCTTAAGTGTGATCAGTATATCCAGTGTACCACCATAGGAGGCACGTAATTTTCCCATCTTGAGTGGAGATCAATTGGAGATAGCTTCTTGCTTACGGATGAGAGATTGTCCACTAACCTCTGTTACTTCTGAGACCCACAGGCTTGAACCTGTTCAGGCCCTGTGTGTGGTGCTTTAATCTTATAGATCCTTGAGCCCCAAGGGGAGGGATTTGTGTAAACTTTTTTAAAATATTAATTTAGTGGCAAGATACTATTAATAAAGTTAGAAAAATTAGTTCTATTCTTTTCCACCCACTTCAGCATAGTTATATTAGTTACTCATGGTGCAATTTTTTTTGGTTAGTGTTTGTACTATATTATGTTTCCTCCAACAAAAACATCCTCTTTGATTTTTATTGCTTATTTATATGTTCATTGCTATGCTTCTTAGAATCAGTGCTATGACTAAATATGTATGCCAAGAATATCATTCTATCTCCAGTACTCCTTCCCATTCCCCCTTCACCCCATCCCTTCCTGTCTACTGCCTTAAAACAAATTTCTTTGGTTTCTGTCTTATCCTTGTTATATTTCTTATATTCCTTTCTTACATGAACTGTAGCATTCTATAGATTACTTTATATATAGATTATATATATATATATATGTATATTCTTTTAAAATGTTTGACAGATAGAATATATATGTATTTAAAATAGATAGTCCCTTCCTTCCCTCCTGTCTGTTTAGTAATTACCACAATCAAATTAACATATCTATCACCTATAGTTACTGTTTTGTGCATGTTTATGTATGGTGAGGACAAGTCAACTGTATCCTGAGCATTATTTCATATTGCTTCTAGAGATAGATCTTCATATTTTTTACTTGTATGTCTCTCTGTCATATGGCTGAATTATAATAGCTGATCTCCATTTTATGGGAAGTTTTGGTAGTTTACAATATTTTACAATTTCAATTAAATTTTCAATGAATAATTATATGGCTATATTTTCATATTGGGGTTGTTTTCTTAATGTAGATACTTTCAAAAACACAATTTCTTCAGTATATGTGTGTATGAGAGAGAGGGGGGAGGGAGAAGAAGAGGTAGGTGGGGAGGGAGGGAGGAAGGGAGGAAGGTGAGATAGAGGTGAAGTTGTCTACATAGGGCCAGAAGAGGGCATCTGATTACCTGGAGCTGGAGTTTCATACAGTTGTGAGTCACCCTATAGGCACAGAGAACTCAAATCTAGTCCTCTGGAAGGGTAATAGAGGCTCTTAACCACTGAGACATCTCTCCAGCTCCTAGTATGAAGTCTTAGCAGACTACTGGGAGAAATAGTTCTTTATGTCCCTTGGAGTCCTTTATTTTTTTTTTTTTATTTTTATCAGGAAGTAGAAGATACCTCCCATAATTTTGAGTAAAGCAAATCAAAATTTGTATGAAACTATAAATAGGATTCTTGTGATATTCCTCCATATATCCAACACTTTTTCTTTGAGTATTAGATTTTTTAGTATATGTGCTGCCGAAGCGAGCACGAGTATTAGATTTTAGAATCATCACTTTTCATATAATTCTCGTACTTTCTGGAATGTTCACAGTTATAGCTTGAGCTGAACTTTGCTTACAAAGATCAATATTTTCATTTCTTATCTTGTCAAAGTAAAACAAAATATAACACCAGGACTGTTTACATTATTGAGATGTAGTTGAATGCAGACTGTTTATTTTTTTCTTAACTGCAAGTGGAACCATGCGTGCAGAAAGAAACTTGGTGTAAGGATAAAGGGCAGCCGTGGAGAGTTCTTTCGTAGGGTGGAAAAATCAAACTGGCTTAAATGGTGGATAATCCCTATGTTTGATCTCCAATTGAACTTGGAGTGTTTCAGTTATTAAACACAAACTATCAAGTTGGACACAGTGATGTGAAGGGATGAGTGTTAAATGCCCAAAGGCCTTTCTCAACTGCAGCCTCCCTCAGATGGTGACCCATTTGAAGTACCCATAAACACGCCCTTCCTTTCATCTGCTTTGTGCTTGTTTCTTGTAGCTCTGGTTCTTTGTATTCTTCTGAATTATATCTTATAGATCAGATTTCCACTGGGGGTTTTGCTTCAAACTGCCCTTCTCCCAGGCTCTTTGGTGCCAGACTTCCTTGCACTATGACAGTTCGCCTGATCCACACTTTCCTGCCCTTATTTCACAAAGTCATTTTTGATTTATTGTATCATGGGGTAAGAGCACAGAGGCAGCAAAGAGCAAATGTCTTCATCTGCAGATAACAGCTTCCTAATGACCCCGACCCTTATCTGCATGTTAAGACACACAAGGGGTGTTTTTGCCTGTTAGTGTCAGCTGCCTACAAACTAAGCATTCTGAGCCTTGCAGAAGTTTGCACTGTGGCTCGCTAAATGCTGGCTATGGTCTGTTAGAAGAGGAAGGGGGAAAAAATCCCGGATGGGAGGTCCTATTTGGAAAGTAACAGTGAGATCCAAGTAGACAGTGTTTATTTTCCTTATAGCACTGATAGATTTTGGCAGATGAATGGATGTCATTGTCTTGTATGGAGTATTTTACTTGTATATCTGTTGATACTCTAAAAGCTTATTTTTAAAGTATGCACTCTGTAGCCATGAGCAGGAGATATTTTTGTTTGTTTGTTTCCTGCAAGGAGTTATCATCAGTGAGACATATGTCCTTGCTGGCACTAATACATTTCTTGAGGGAGCTTGTCAACTACAGCCTCATTACTCTGAGCATGTGCACCCTCAGCATTTTCAGGAAGCTGGGTAGAAAGGCAGGATTGCCTCAGATATCACTTCAGGCCTCTTGAGTCACAAATTCAACTAGTTACAACATCCCACAGGGAATGAGCATAGCTCAGTTTGAGCAAAACTACCAGTGAAGATGGAAATCCTGCTTAGGAACACGGGAGTCTACACATTCATAATCTCAGTCTCCCCCCCCCTCTTTCTCTCTCTCTTTGACTAAAATGGCATGTTTTACAATTTTCTAGAGCTTTGACTTTTCTCGTTTAAATACCCATTGTAAGCTAGTTTTTTTTTAGGCTCACGGGATAAGAGCGAAGGAATATGAGGTCCAGAGATCCATTGTGAGCTCACGGAAGGAGAGCATATACCTAAAGAACTGATAGTGCATTTTGATGCTTCAAGGTAGGCAGTGTCTTGAAATGGAATTAGTCCTCACCGTTCATAGATTGTATGTTTGAGGATTTGCCTACTTGGTAGAATTTATTCATAACCCCAGAACAATGTTGCTGTGCATTTTTAGTTACTCACAGACATGCATGGGGAGAACAAAAAAAATAAATTTATTTTTAATAAACACATATTTGGGATAGGGCAAATAAGGCAGTTCTTGCCCCTCCCTCTCATTGTGTAATACCTATCCTTGTCACAGTCTAAGTCGTACCATGATCTTCATGTTTTTGTTTCTGGCTTTTGCGATTTACAGTAGCCTCCAAACATACCATTAAGGCAATGTTTATTGTTTCTAAGTCTAAAAGGGTGGTGATGTACTTTATAGGGAAAAGATGTGTTTCATGAACTTCTTTCAGGGATAAATGATAAAAGTAGTGACTGTGAGGTAATACCAAGGAATAACAATATAAACAACATAAATTAAATAAGGTATGTTCAAACAGAAGCATACATGCAGGAAGGGTCATGTATTTCTCATTTAATGTGGTAACCAAAGGCTTTCCTGACCCTAATACAACATTTCCCCAAGGAACAATGTTTTCATAGATATTTCAGTATCTGGAGTGACTTTGTAGAACCTAAGTGCTGCAAAGAGTGACAGGGAGCTCTATAGAAAACAACTGGACTAGAATTGCAATCAGTCATCTTTTTCTCTTTGGTGCTTGACTTTGAGATGTGATTGTTAGAAGGATTTGGTTGTATTCTAAGCATAGTAACAAAGAGACTTGGTAGTTTACAAAAGCACATTTCAGTATTTGTGGATGTTCTTGTGATAAAGCAGTGTTACAGAGAGGGTCTTATTGTCCTGTGGAAATTTCATTTTTTTATTGAGTATATTCTTCATTTACATTTCAAATGTTATACCCTTTCCTGGTTTCCCCCCTCCCAGAAAACACCCAACCTATCCTCCCACCCCCTGCCTCCAAGTATATGCCCCTGCACCCTACCCACTCCCACCTCCCTCCCCCTTCAATTTCCCCATGATGGGCATCAATTGAGCCTTCATAGGACCAAGGACCTCTCCTCCCACTGATGCCCGATAAGGCATTCCTATGCCACACTTGTGGCTGGAGCCTTGGTTGATGGCTTAGTCCCTAGGAGCTCTGGGGCAAATGTCATTCTTATGGACATGGTATTTGAGACAATTATATTACCATTACTCCAGAACAAATTTCTATGTTAACCCCCCCATCCTTTTGTTTGATTGCAGATTTATGTTTAGAAGGGTCTATATCAGCTTTGGTGCCTAAATAGCACAGGCTCCTAATACCCTCTTTTCCCATAACATAATCCTTCCAGCTTCTTTAGTTCAGGTTCACACCAATGTCCTAACAGCTCTTACTATGGCCCACTCTGCAGTGACACACATTTTCTGATACATATTACTCCACCCCTCCTCTATGAGAAATCTGAGTACCTCTGTATGATAACATTACCTTGGAAGAAAGTTCCAGATGATGAGATTTGACCCCAGGATCACTGTTATGCTTGAAGGCTTCTTGGCGGCTTAACACATCTTCCAACTGTGATTTTGTGCGTCATTTCTTTTTCATGTATCTGGAGGCGGCCTCCCAGGTTAAGAATATAAATTGCCTATTGTGCTACTGCTACTATTGTACAGTAGTAGACTTACTATTTCCATCCTACATTCCTCAGTGAGAGCCTTAAAGGACAGGCAGGAATGGTTACGCTCCACTTGGTTTCACCAGGTACCCTTTGCCTTGTGTAAGGAGTCTCTGACATTGCAGAAGCTGCCTAGTAAATCAGAACTTAGTGATAAGTGTGACTTGAGTAATAGTGACCTTCCTGTACCAGCAGCTTGAGTCTGCTCCAAGGTATAGAGCATAGAAGTGCTCCCTATTGGACAGTGTCAAAACAGCCAAGGTTGAAAAAATTAGCTCTGAAGTACAGTGACTACAGTGGGAACTTGTGGGGCCAATCATTTTCCAACTAATGGTATGCAATACAACACTTGTTAAGAAGTAAAGCATAGATGAAACCAATGCAGGAAAGTCTTTAAAAGGCTACTGTTCCTCTTGTCTCTGTGTACATTTTTGCTTATTTTGAGACAGGTTCTCACTGTGTAGCTCCCGCTGGCCTGAGAGCATTACAGTATACAAAATGACAGATGAACGCAAAGCAAACCATCATGGTTTCATGGCTGGAGTATCTGGAAGACTCACTCGGGATTCCTGATAGTGGTGATCTTAGGATGAAGGCAGGGTAAAGAGATGGAAAGGGTTACATAGAGGAAGATGGAGATGTTTATTATCTGTGTCCTAGTCTCTGCTGAACACTGCATTAGTGTGTATGTTAATATAATAAACACAAGGAAACAAGGTCATTGTGGGGGATTATGAATCACAGATTTAGGTTAATGTGATCTATTCAGTTCTTAGCACTAGCACACCATCCTTTTTTTGTTTTGTTTTGTTTTGTTTTTTGGATTTGGTTTTTGTTTCGAGACAGGGTTTCTCTGTATAGCCTTGGCTGTCCTGGAACTCACTCTGTAGACCAGGCTGGCCTCGAAGTCAGAAATCCACCTGCCTCTGCCTCCCACCACTGCACAGCGAACACCATGTTTTAAAATTTCCATCTCAGCAACTTGTAAGGGAGCCTCCACCATTGAATTGATCCCCTGTAGAAGGGCTTTGTATGTTTGGTGGGTGGAGTGTGGGAGAAACAAAAATGACCAATTGTAAAATGTAACACTAGCGGTGAATTCAAAGACAACGGACATTGTGAAAGTAAGAACATAATGGGGACACTGCACAAAGATACAGCCTTTTTGAGTCAATCAGGGACTTGGGGTATGGAGATGAATTGCAATCAACTGTAATGGCGTCCCATTTTGTGCTGCTTGTATTAGCTTGTCCTACATTTTCTTGGCAGCAGGGAAGCAAAGGGCACTCATCAAAGAAAAGCGACTGCAAGGCTTGCAAGAAGAATGTTCATCCTATTTCTTCCACATTCCTTAGCACAGAAAGAAGCCCCTGCCTTCTAATTTTATAAGAACTCTCCTTTCCATTTCGTCCAGCAGTACTGGTTCTTTTTTTCCCCTCTTTTTGTGTCAATCATCCATTCTCTTTCCTACTTGAATCCTTGAATTGGCATTTTAGCATCAGTTGGTAGAAGACAATGCACATTTCTTTTTCTAGTTGCCATGCCAGAATGTCTGCCTTCATGATGAGCTAGCTGGCTTTAAGGCACTTCAGATTTCTGCTGATTGCCAGCATCAGCCATGAACAGACAAAATTTTGTCTGGAAGTAAACTTTTTCATTATGAATCAAGCACTTTAGTTAACCTTGACAGAACTAAAAAACCAGAAAGAGGAACTGGGTATTATTTGGAATCCCATAAAAAAACTATCATGGGGGTCTTCCTGTCTCCTGGATGAATGTACAGCCATTTTCTTCTTAGAACAGCTATCCCATGTATTTTTAGTAGCAGCAGGAGAGGATGGCTATTTGGTTGAGCTGTCTACCCAGCTGGGAAAACTAAACATACAAAGGGTCTTAAGTTTCCCTTGATCTTATTTTCCTTCAATCCCTTACTTTTTTTTTTGGAAAAGCACAGAAACTGAAGGCAGGCACACTTGGAAGCCTCGCCCTCCAGGCGTGCTGGCTGCTCCTTTGTTCTGTTTCTTCTCTCAGTGAAAGAAGTGCATAAGCTCTGCCAGCTGTTTGTCACTTTCAGAAATATTATGCTGTTTCTGTCACGTCTGTCTGGCCAAGCTAAGAGGAGGATCTTATGACGTGACCAGCTAGCTATAAATAGTTTCTAGCGAGACATAATTTCACTTGGCTTTTATGTTTCCAAAGTCCTTTCTGCTTGCTTAGTTGGAGAGCTAGTACTGTAGACTTGTAATAGTTTCTAACCTAAAAGTGGTGATTTTGTTTTCTTATGAAAAGGAGGAAAACCACTTTTTATTCTTTCTAGTTGCAACTGGGTGTGATGTCAGCACTTCTCCAGATCATATGCCCAATGCAAGAGTTAGAGTAAACTTGTTTCTTCTTTGTTGTTTTTTTTTTCTGGTGTGTGTGTGTGTGTGTGTGTGTGTGTGTGTGTATTTAATTTTAAGATGCTGGTAATGGTGTTTTTTTTATTCTTGGCAACTTCCTGATGTCGGTTAACTTACTCAGTTGTGATCAACTTTAACACCATCAACAGATTCAGAATCCAATTGTACTATATTAATATTCATTCACTAGTCACAGGGAGAAGTGTGGATCCTGAGTGGATCTTTGGTTTGCCCTTCCCAATTCTCTTTTGCAGAAGGTGGTTTCTAAACAAACACTCTAGGAACAGGGTCAGGAATAGTGAGTAGAGAATGCAGAACATGCTGTTCTGAAGCACATTTGGAAATTGGAAGTGACTGTAGTTGTTAATTAGTAAAGCAGAGATAGTTCTCTTCCTGGAACTCTATGCTGTACAGGATATGTCATGCAAATGAAATCATTTCACTTTGGGCTTTTTTAAAATACTAGGAGTCATTCTTGAATATACACTGGTAGAGATGATGTCCTCTCCCATAAAATTAGGTTTAGTTGTAGAAGAAAACACAGATTACAACACTGCAAATCTATCTTAAAGGTTCTCCCCTCCCCCCTCGCCGAAAGAGTTTGTTTTAAAAACTTGCAAAGTTCACATGAATAAAGTAATACACATAAATTTGGGAGCTGGAATATACATAGTTATTAGAGGACTGGCTTAGCATGCATAAATCCATGGGTCTGATTTCCAATACTGAATAAACCAGACATGATGGCATAAACCCCAGCCCCAGCACTTGAGAGAAGTAGGACAAATGGATCAGAAGTTCAAGGTCATCCTTTGTTACATAGTGAATCTGAAGCTAGCCTGGGATATATATATGATAACACATGCATATGTATGTATAATGAAAATAAATGAAATTAGTAATTATTGAAATACCCAGAGGCCGTCTGCCATTTAACAAATCTCCATATACACAAATATGTATCCTACCTAATTTTTCTATAACCCAGTTGGAAGTGTTGATTTTTTTCAACTTGACAAAATGTACAGTTTCCCATAAGACAAGCCTCTGGATTAACCCTTGGACAGGCTTATTAAAGATTTGTTAAATATTGTATATTGTATAATATATATTATATATCAAGGTGTGTGTGTGTGTGTGTGTGTGTGTGTTTTGAAGTGTATGTTTGGCTGTATAATCCTTTATTGAATTGCACTATGTGTGTACTATCAATAAGAGAACAATTAGTTGTTTTTGTGTCTAAATTGATCCCCAAATTTAGGAGCTGAAATTAATTATGAGTTATTTGTTCCGAATTCTACAAGTTAGTATAGAGTAGGTATAGAGTAGGTATAGAGTAGGTATAGAGTAGGTATAGAGTAGGTATAGAGTAGGTATAGAGTAGGTATAGAGTAGGTATAGAGTAGGTATAGAGTAGGTATAGAGTAGGTATAGAGTAGGTAGGAATAGAGCAGCTCTGCCTCTGTCCTAATCTGGGCTCATTCTCATAGCTCTTCTTCAGCTTGGATGTCTCTACCATAGCAGAAGGTCTCTCAGTAGCAATGTACAAGCATTTTTTAATGATTTACTTTTATTTAATACGCATTGATGTTTTTCCTGGCTGTATGCTATGTGAAGGGGTTGCATCCCCTAGAAGTGACAGAAAGTTGTGAGCTGCCATGTGGGTGCTGGGAATTGAACCTGCGTCCTCTGGAAGAACAGCATTGCTCTTAATGCCTGAGCCATCTCTCCAGTCTCTAAAAGCACTCTTCATGCCTCTATTTAAATACCATTTAACTGTGTTCTACTGGCCAAAGCAAGTGAGTATCTTTAAGTACCGATGTAGGCGGGGAGACTAGACAAGGGGTTGACTATGAGGAGATATTATGTATTGGACTGTTAATATAATCATCTCCCATGGTAGAATATCAGGTTTCCAAATGATTTCAAAGAGAAAGGCACACTCTAGTTGCTGGGATAAGGTATGACAGCTAAGGATTAGGGAATAGCAAGGTTCTTATTAATATGATGGATGTATTTTCTAAGAAAGGAGTGATAGAACAGATTAGCAGGGGTATTTTATAAAAAATAGTCGTAAGTGGATAACCTAGTCATTTCTGTGTATTCTTTGGAAGAAAAGGCACCAAACATAGTGAATTAATTTAAAGATCAACACACATACTAGTGAGAAAATGTTATAAAGCAAGCACCATGACATGAATAAACAAGAAAAACACAAACTGGGAAAATTATTGGTGGCAGACAAATACTCTTAAAAAAATTTATGCCAGTGAGAAGGCAAAGGATATGAACAGATATTTCACTGAAGTATGTTTGCCAAAAGCCAAAGAGCACATGATCAATATTTAATATTATATTATTAGTCATTAGAAAAAAGCAAATCAAAACCACAAGATACTACTAATACTCACTTGCCTGCCTAGCTAATAAACAAAATGTTTCTAGCTTTGAAAAAATTGGAACTCTTATGCATTGCTGGTGGGAACTTACAGTGGTACCGATGCTTTGGAACACAGCCTGGCATTTCCTTAAATGACTGACTCAGAGTTACTCTCTAAACCAGCAGTTCTACGGTTAGATACAGATCCAAGAGAATTCAATAAACTTGTGTGGTGCTAGAGAGATGGCTCATCGCTTAAGAGCCTGTGCTGCTCTTCCAGGGGACTGGAATTCAGTTTCTAGCACCCATGTTGGGTAGCATGCAGCCACCTATAACTCTAGGGATCCTAAACTCTCTTAGAGCTTCTGTGGGCACCAACACATACATGAACATGCACACAGATAAACACATACATAATATATTAAAATACCTTGAGGAACAAGGCTTTATGTGGCTTACATGTTCTGATCATAGTCTATCCTAGGGGGAAGTCAGGGTAGGAGCATTAGAAGCCCATTCTTTTCTAGTAACAGACAGAAAGAAAGTGGATCTAGAGGAGAGAGGAGGTGAGGAGGAGCAGTCATAGTAGCTGGTAGGATGACTATAAACCTCTTGCTCTTGAGCCCTGAAGCCTATGTCCATAATATCAGTTCTCAACATCCTAGAGGTTAGGCATTTAACAAAGGGCACCTTCCTCCACATCTCTTGTCTTATCAGAGCTAGTGCTGTGACCCCATACAAAGCATATCTGCTCTGTGTTAGCTGTGCCTAATCTGGAGCTTGAAGATTTTTCCTAAAAAAAAAAAAAACAAAAAAAACCCAAAGTTTTAAATGAGTTGATTTCACTATCATGACCGTTTTTTTGCACATCTAGTCCCACTTCAGATCATCTATTCCATGGTGTAAAGGATGCATCCTGGCCTCGATTACATGTCTTAAGTAGAATCCTTTTGATGAGATGAAACTGCCTGCCATCAGGAGAGACAATCTATGAAAATAAGACAAAGAACTCTAGACTTAGGTGAAAGTACAGTCATTGTCAAGTTCCTACTCCTGCACTTGGTGCCCTGACTTTCTGGGAGTTCATGTAGTGATGTGAAAGTGGAGCTTGTTAGATGTGATTTGCATGTAGCTGACATCCAGGAACATTCATGTGTGATGAATTTCATTAATCCAGTGATTTATCAAAGGAGCTTGAGTTAAACACGCCTTCATGCTCCAGAGGCTGCATTGGGCTGCCTGGTATTGGTCAGCAGAGTTTCTTCAAACACAGTGAAGTAAAAAATGTAAAGACAGCTAGGACTGCAAGATGACTCCGAGACATATGGGAATCACATTGGCGTTTGTGGAATAAGAAAAGAATTGTAATGCTAGTTAGCTGTCCCACTTGTAATAATTGCTTTAAAAACTTTTGTGAGGTAAGAGGCTATACCCTCACTCAACTTCAGTTTCTTATCTTACAGTAATAATTTTTACAGATGCAGAGCCCAAACTCTTGTATGTTTGCACATGCATAAAGCCAGCAGTTGGGTCTGGTGAGGCCAGAAAATAGCCATTTTAAACAAATGGCCACGCAATGCTGTGGGCTTATTCTCCTGCTGTTGCCAAACCAGCTGCTCATCTATAGAAGTTAGAAAATTACTCTCAATTCTACTGTCCCTTAATTACCCTTCTAGGTGTCTGTGACACATGCATAGGACCAAAGGTGACCACCAATCCTTCAGTTTGGTCAGAGGAGTCACAGTCTTTCTGACCTTGCAGAGGCCAAAGAATGATCAGGGTTCCTATGTGCAGTAAGTCTGCTCTAATTAGATCTAAGTCTCTGATCTAAGGTTGGGCCTGAGGGGGAAAATAAGTGGGTCCTAGGAGAAGCTGGTTTTGAAGTAGAGTTAAGATTTGAGTGACTTTTGAATGTCTTCCAGGGCTCTATCATTTTTTGTTTTAGGCATCACTTGCAATCTAGTACTGAAGCCAATAGGAAGTGGAGGGAAATGAGAGAAATAAAGTAAAAGCTAAGGTTACATGGTATACTGTAGTTATCTACAGGGTCACTGGGGCATGCTGTGTTTTTAAGACTTATTTATGTACGTGAGCACACTGTAGCTGTCTTCAGACACACCAGAAGAGGGCATCGGATCTCATTACAGATGGTTGTGAGCCACCATGTGGTTGCTGGGAATTGAACTCAGGACCTCTGGAAGAGGGGTCAGTGCTCTTAACTGCTGAGCCAGCTCTCCAGCCCCAGGGTATGCTTTTAAAACTTAGGAAATTTCCTTTAGGAAGTGCAATGGCTTTATGGAGATGATGTGGTAGAAAAAGAACCAAGGGAGGTAAGGAAACTGATAGCTTTGACCTCAGCTATACAATCTAGAAAATTAACATACCAAATAGTGCGTCTGCCCATAACACTGCAGCAGAATCAATGCACCATAGGCATTCAGCCTTTCTACAGATGGGATTTGTTTCCTGAAGCTCAGCTCTGCTGCTTTGGTTTTCTGGCCCTTTCTTAGTTAATGAACACTTAAATGGCAACTTACTGAGGTGCTACCGCTTGAGCTGGTTGTAGATAATTCTTGAGAAATATGGGGAAGGGATGGGAAAGGGGATTCTCCCTTCCCTCCCCTTTGTTATATACTATATTAGTCCATGGTTGTGTTATAATTAGTTCAACATCTTATTATATTTAAAATTTTGCTATACACCTATTTTTTCTTCAGGGATTACAAAATGGAGCCCTGAATCATGGACCCACTCTCTCCTGACAATAATATTATGTACTTGCATTTCTCTTAATATGTGGACATGCCTGGAGACTGGTTCATTGTCCTAAAGGTAATCAGTGCTCTATGACAGTCTTGGTCCCATTCTTGTTTTGCCATTATGCCATGTTGGAATGACAGGAATATCTTCTTATTTCCCAAGGAGAGTTCCCTTGAAGCTGAGTCTTGGGTTAGAGATATGCATGATTTAAATTGTGTTTGATGCCCAAATGGCTCATTGCCCTGTAGAAATGTGGTACCTCTTTTAAGTCCTTAGCAGTGTTTGATTAGCATCCTGTATCCTATACAATGAGATACTGTTATTTTTTAATAAAGGATGTAAAGAACTTGGGGCTTAGTTTTTTTGAATGGAAGTGTTAAGAAGCAGAAGGCATCTGAAGTGTTTCTGGGGAATATTATTGGAGCTTTCTGCCGTCATACAACCCGCCTGTAGCATTTGCTGGGATAAGGAACAGCTTCTATTCTTAGTGAAAGACAGTGTGAGAGACACCAAATGTTTACCCTTGGGTTTCCTCTGTGTTTAGAGCTTCGTCTATGGAAATAGTTTTCCTCATTCGTCTATGAAAATAGTTGTCCTCATTCGTCTATGGAAATAGTTTTCCTTAAATACTATTTTATATTTATCTGTAGTTCTGTAGTTGAAAAGCTTGTGCAGCCAACGATCTGCTCACACATGCATCTCAAGACTGCCTTCAGTTTTGATCTCTAACTTTGACATCATTTAGAATCACTGGATTTCTGTGCATCGGGTTTGCCACAGTGTTTTGTTTTGTTTCACAATAACAGTAAGAAAACTCATGAACCTCTGTTTCTTACAAGGGTGCACAGAAGCGTTTGATAAAAATTTATTTTCTGAGTGAGGCTGTGGCAAACACCTTTGAAAATAAAGCTCAGAACTCTCAAGCTTATGTTCTTGCTATTCCTTGCAAATGCAGCATTCAAATTTTATCTATAAAAACAAGAGTACCTGAAATGAGGAGGAGAAGGGTGGATACAACAAGAATGTTTCTATGTGATGCTAAATTCCTATCTTAGATCTAAAAAATGTCCCCTTTTTGAGAGCTGACATTCTTTCATAAGAGGTTGGTCCAAAAGGTTGAGAGGTTTTTATTCCCCAGGTGTGCATGTGGTATCTCCAAGATAGTTCCTGTTCATTCAGTTTTGTTATTAATTCAATTGCTGGGATTTAAAAGATTATTTTTACTTTTTGTATAGTAGTATCTGCATGCATATTCTGTGTACATGTCTGAAGACCACTGAGGCTAGAAGATGCTATTAGATGCCTATAATTGGAACCACAGTATAGATTCTGGGAACTAAAACTGAGTTCTTTGCAAAAGCCAGAAATGTTCTCAGGTACTAATCCCCCAGTTACTGTTTTTTTGTTTTGTTTTGTTTTGTTTTGTTTTGTTTGCTCATTTGTCTTTGGCAGAAAGTAATGACTGACTAATAGTCATTCATTTAACAAACATTTCTGTGGCATATTGTGGCTCTTGGTCATTTTTGAGAATTTTATAAGTATTAACTAAATTAATGCCCACTCATATTAGCACATCTTACTTAGATGGTACATGGTCATTGACAAATTGTTCAGAATCACCCAGCCAATGAATGAGGTAGTCCAAATTGTCTTGCAGCCTGAACTGCTTGGCATTTATATAGTTTGCAGCTATGATATTTATATTGGAATTTATAATTTTTGAATAAAATATGCATATTTACTTGTATTAAATGTTCATTGCATAAGGTATTGGGTTTCATAATATTTCCATGCAGATACATCATGTTCTTTGAACATATTCATTCCATTTTCCTCTGATTCTTCTCCTTTCTACTAGTTTCCTTCCGTGCTCCAAGAAGTCCTCTTTAGATTGTCATGTCCTATATATGGTAGTTTCCACATGAGAGAAAACATGCTATATTTGTCTTCTATGCCTGGCGTATTTTGCTCAACAGGGCAATCTCCAATTCTAGCATCTGTTTTCTTGCAAATGACATTTTGATAAGAGGAAATGATCCTCCTTATTGCCCCCCCCAAATATTGTTTATAGCTTTGACTGTGTAACAGGTTAACCTTTGAACAACTCAAGTACCCTAAACTGGCCTCCTATCTAGGGAAATCATTCTCAAGAGCAGAGATCTAGAACTAGGAGTTTAGAAAGCTCCATGGGTGAATTTCATGGCAGCCAAGAGGAAGCAACTCTGATCTTAGAGAAGAGACATTTTCCAGTGTCATCAGAAATCGCTGATGAAAAGTTATCACTGGGTCCTTGATTTGATTCATGTTACTGTGTCTTCTGAGAGGTGAACCTCTTCCCAAAGGGCCGGTTGGTCTTCTTCAAGTACAAGTGGTTGAAAGTTGGGAAAAACTAATTCCTTCTCAAGATTCTGTTTTTGATGACATTGTAGAAAAGTCACAGAGTAGATTCATTTGCATTAACATACATTAACCAGATGCTTTCATTTGTTATGTTAGCGACTGAATGATGTTGCTTTTATTGAAATCGGTAGCTAACTGGTTTGAATTTTCCACATCTGAACTTGGAGATGAATCTGTAGAAAGACTACCAATGGTGGTAGACCAGGCAGGCCGCATTTCAACACGAGGCTTGGGCATTTTCAGTCCTCTGTGAGAACTCTCCTGTTGTCCATTCCTTTGTTTGACTGGCCAAACAGTAAGCACATAAAAATTTGGAAAGAACTGTATTCTGTTATAGCAACTTCATAAAAGGAAACACCAAAATGCCTCAGAAGAAATGTGGGCTCTGGATCACTGTGTAAGCATAGGCTATATTGCATTTAATGCACAGTGTTTCTTCTCTGCTTCATCTGAATCAACTGCCATTTTATTCAAACAAGACTGTCTCGTTGAGGACAATGGTAAGAATAGCCCCTTTTGAACAGACACTAGTTTGTTGTCCTGACAGCTTGCAGGAATCTCACTGGCTAAGGAGCATGAAGGCATTTTTTGTCTAACTGTGGCCATACATGAAAGCTAATTACCGAGAACCCCGTTTCTGTTTGTTCCTGCCTAATGTGTCTTCTCTACTTCCATTTTGGTGACTGCCATCTCTGAATTTGTGGGGATAAAAATATAGTCACTGCTATTCATGGGGAAGAGCAGAGACAAATAGCTCACATCACGATAGCCTCTGTGGCATAATCCGTTACTCAGATTATTTTTAAATTTGTGAAATGTTCTGGGAATATAACAAAAGTCAACAAGGATGCAGTATAAAAAATAATATATAATAAAACATACCTATACATCAACCACCCTGTTTTTGCTTTAGTCCCCCTCCCACCAGAGATCATCCCTTGTGTTACATATTTTCTTGCTTTTTCTACTTTAGCTAAACATGCTGAACAGTATGATTTTGAAAGCAGCATCTAATATAAATCGAGCTTTTAAGGAAGAAATGACATTGTATTCCCATAAAAGCCCAAGGGCAACTCTGGGTGAATCTGCAGAAGATGGGGTTCATCATAGTCAGGATATCTGATCACCACGTAGGGTGCACTGTATATTGAGTGTCAGCAAGAATATGGCCCCAGGCAGAGGTCATCTCTCATTTTCTGCTCTTGAGCTCACAGACACCCCTGTCCAGCTCTCAGGAAGCGGGTAAAGTGGAATAAATGAGGGTCCCTGCCACTGCATACAGCACAAAAGAGCAGGAAACACTTCAGCCCATAACCCCCAAAAGCCAAATGGAAAAATCTTCATCCTGTCGGCTTGGTCCTTGTTTTACACTTCAAAGGTAGAGGACCGTATAGCTGGTGAAAGCAGGCCTCAGGGTGTTTTGATTGACAGTGCTTCAATTTACATAGCTTTCCCTACTTTTGGTGCAGGTGTTCATTTGGGATAATTCTGTACTTTTATGCATAGCTTTGCTTAACTTTTAATCCCATGCTAGAGCATAGTTTTAAAATTGTACTGGAATACATTCTAGTAACTTCCTGAGAGAGGATACATGGGAACTATAGTTTTTGACTCTTTAATTATTTCAAAATATCTACTCTTCTATTAATTCCTGAGATTAATAGAACCTAATTTTATTCTAAAGTAGAAATCTGGGGCCTGAGGTTCAGTGATAGAAGATATCCTTGTCTTGTTTGAACTCTGAGGTCATCCCTAGCATCAAAAAATGAAGTAGAAATACACTTTCTAATGAAAATGTGCCTATTGCTCTCTGTTCTTTTCTATTTCTATTGTTGTTAGTTATAGAGGAATGGAAAGGCATTTAGGTCCCAAATGGGCTACTTAGGTAGGGCCTCATTTTGTTTACTTTCTGTGAGCATGTGAAGTCTCCAATATCACACACACAGAAGGCCTATAGCGTGGGTCTGCTTGCGTCTACTGTTCGCAGCTTTATGTGAACTACTGTATATACTTTCATTCTGGCACCTCGACTCCCGAAGAAGTAGAAACATTTCTTGAATTATTTTATCTTTCCACTTGCCTCTTTTCATTCTAAAATTAATATCTAGAAGCTGAACGTCTCATGGCTTTTGTCAAAAGCACATGGCTTATGTCATCCAGGCTGCCCTTAGAGCATTGGTCTTCTTGGTTCTACTCCCTATATGTAGCACCATATTCAGCTTTGTATCCTATTTTTAATATCTTGGTCTTTACTGGGTCATTCTTGCGGGCCGGGAGGCAGTTAGTATTTCTGTTGTTTCTGATTTTTCAAGAGTTTTTTTTTTTTAATTCCAAATGTATTTAGGTTTTTCAAATGTTTAAATTATTTCAAGGGTTATCTATTATCTGTTTGAAAATGTAATTGGTATATGTTTGTGTGTGTGTGTGTGTGTGTGTTATAGCTCTATTCCATGCAAGTTGTTCTTTTGTGTGCTTGTTTTGATCTGTCTTCCTCGGCAGAAGCTTTTCTCAGATAATCCTTGGTTGCTTGGAAACCAGACAGCTGCTGAAGTTCTAAATAGGTGGGTGGGGCTGTGGAATTGTAATCTAAGTTGAGCACTTGCTGAGAAACTCCAGGGTTAGAATCTTTAGGTCATTCTTTTACCTTGGGTCACATGCCCTAGAGAAGCTGAGGGCACATAGGTCTGATGTTCAGTCTAGTAACTTCTTGGGGCAAGATGAGTAGAAGACTTTCTGTCTCTACATATGTCTGATCATTTCATGCGTGTTGTTCAGTTAGTTCAGTTAGCATGATGGCACTGGGCCATCCCTCCATGGAATGAAATGGGGACATTCATTTGATGGCTTTCTTTCCTGCCCAGTGTGCTTTCCCCATCCTCTTCATCCCAGTTTCAGAAGCCTATTATCAGTTTTCCTCCCTACTGGAAAATATGAAATATTTAAATATTTCCTATCTCCCAACTTCAAAAACACTGTTGCTGTTACCACCTGCTTTCACCTCCTGAGTTTATCTTGTAAAGAAAAAAAAAAGACAAATGACTTTTGTTGGTGCTCTTGGTGTGGTTTCAAGGGACTGAAATCCTAAGGGTGGGTTCCGTCTACCTTGGTAGCTGGGGTTTTGCTTTCCTTTTTGTATTATGTGAACCTGTCAGCGTTGATGATGCAAAGTCAAAGGCTTCTGGGCCTTCATGGAATGCCTTTGGGCCAGGTACACTTCAGCCCCTTGTGTTTGTAGAGAGGCCTATTGGATTTTATGTCATCCTTACTTTACAAAAGACAAAACCCAAAATAGAATTTTGGATGAAGTGCTGTCCCCCGAGGTGGATCTAAATGTATTCCTGATAGGCTGGAGGAGATGGCTTAGCATTAAGAGCACTTGGCTGTTCTTCCAGAGGACCCAGGTTCGATTCCCAACAGCCACATTGCATTTCCCAATCATCTATAATTTCAATACCAGAGAATCAGATGCTCTATTCTGCCTTCTGCATGCCACAGGTACCTGCTTGGTACACAGGCATACATGTAGGCAACATACTTATACACATAGAATAAAGTAATGATGAAAGCTTTTTATAAAATCAAAGTAGAGCCAGGAATGATGGCAGGTAGAGGGAGGCAGATCTCTTGAGTCAAGGCCAACCTGGTCTATAAAGTGAGTTCCAGGGGCTGGAGAGATGGCTCAGTGGTTAAGAGCACTGACTGCTCTTCCAGAAGTCCTGAGTTCAAATCCCAGTAACCACATGGTGGTTCACAACCATCCGTAAAGAGATCTGACACCCTCTTCTGGTGTGTCTGACGATAGCTTCAGTACTTATTTATAAATTTTTTTTTTTAACTGAATTCCAGAACAGTCAGGGCTACACAGAGAAACCTTGTATTAAAAGCCAAAAGAAAAAAGAAAGAAGAAAAAGTGAATATAACCAAAGATGTGATTCAAAACCCTGTGAAAGCTTTGAGCAAGTCCAACGCTTTCCTCTGCTAGGACTGATTTGTAATTAAGCCTTTGGATCCTATCAAGATCGGCATGAGTTAACTATGTTTTGAAGGAAAAAACTATTCTAATAAGCTTTGAGTTGACCAACCTTGCTTCCTCTTTCTGGAAGCAGATAGGGTTCCCAGAAAGCATGAGAAATGTGCTTTCCCCAGCTGTAGGAACTTTCCCTGCTAGCTTGGTGTGTGGCTGGAGGTCATTCATGGTCACTGTTGTGCCTTCTGTGCAGAGAACAAAGCACGCATGATGTTCTGGTCTACCCAGTGGAATATATGCCTGTAGGTGAGACTGCACTGTCTTGAAGGACTTATTTTCTATATGAGTACAAGGCTAGGCAACTCATTATTCATTCAGTGTCTTGAGCATCAGCATCTCAATTTCCTATTGATGCTTTTGCTTTCTTTCTGCAGCAGTAGGAAGCCGTTGATCCATAAAATGAATATAGCTATTACTGTGATCTTTTAGAGTCTTTACAGATTTAATTACTTGCTATTAGTATTTTGTGCAAGCCTTTGTCAAACCAACTAAATTATGTATCAAAAATATTTCAGCACTGACGAGCTTTAAATAGGGGCTAAATAAGTTTGTATGTTAGAGTACTAGAAATATTGACAAATATATTTTCTGAGTATGCAGGGTTTAATTCTTAGCTTTCAACTGCAGTGAACCTTCTATACATGGCTGCTTAGTTTTAGAAACTGTAACATTCTGCCTGTATTGTTTCCCATACCTATAGGTAGCCTTTTGCTTAGAACAATATATTATAAAATACCTACAAATAGTTGAAGATGTAAAGAACTATCACCATGTTGCTGCCTGTGAACCCTAGAAATGATCCGGGAGAGGTCAGCATGTAGAAAAATGCAAATCAACCCATTCTTATCTCCTTGTACAAAGCTCAAGTCCAAGTGAATCAAGGACCTCCACATAAAACCAGATACACTGAGACTTATGGAGGAGAGAGTGGGGAAGAGTCTTGAACACATGGGCACAGGGGAAAATTTCCAGAACAGAACACCAATGGCTTATGCTAATAAGAATAAGAATCGACAAATGGGACCTCATAAAACTGCAAAGCAGTAAGGCAAAGGACACTGTCAATAGGACAAAAGGGCAACGAACAGATTGGGGATCTTTACCAATCCTACATCCGATAGAGGGCTAATATCCAATGTGTACAAAGAACTCAAGAAGTTAGACTCCAGAGAGTCAAATAACCCTATTAAAATGGGGTACAGATCACTTCTCAGCCTTTTGGCTAAGATCTAGTGTAAAAAAGGAGTACAGAGCTAAATAGCGAACTCTTAACTGAGGAAACTCGAATGGCTGTGAAGCACCTAAAGAAATGTTCAGCATCCTTAGTTATCAGGGAAATGCAAATCAAAAGAACACTGAGATTCCACCTCACACCAGTCAGAATGGCTAAGATAAAAAAACTCCGGGGACAGCAGATGCTGGTGAGGATGTGGAGAAAGAGGAACACTCCTCCATTGCTGGTGGTGAGGATGTGGAGAAAGAGGAACACTCCCATTGCTGGTGGGATTGCAAGCTGATAAAACCACTCTGGAAATGAGTTTGGCAGTTCCTCAGAAAATTAGACATAGTACTACCTGAGGATCCAGGTATACCACTCCTGGGCATATACCCAGAATATGCTACGACATGCAATAAGGACACATGTTTCACTATGTTCATAGCAGCCTTATTTATAATAGCCTGAACCTGGAAAGAACCCAGATGTCCTTCAACAGAGGAATGGATACAGAAATTGTGGTACATTTACACAATGGAGTACTACTCAGCTATTAAAAACAATGAATTCATGAAATTCCTAGGCAAATGGATGGAACTAGAAAGGGTCATCCTGAGTGAGGTAATCCAATGACAAAAGAATACATACACGATATGCACTCACTGATAGGTGGATATTAGCCTAAAAGCTCAGAATAAACAAGATACAACTCACAGACCATAAAAAGCTCAAGAAGAAGGAAGACCAAAGTGTGGGTGCTTGGATTTTTCTGAGAAGGGGAACAAAATACAGGAGCAATTATGGAGACAAAGTGTGGGGCAGAGACTGAAGTAAAGGCCATCCAGAGACTGTCCTACCTGGGGATTTATCCTATAAACAGTCACCAAACCTGACACTATATGGATGACAAGAAGCACTTGCCAAAATATGCCCATTATGGCTGTCTCCTGAAAGGCCCTGCCAGAGCCTTACAGATAGAGAGGTAGATGCTAGCAGCCAACATTTGGACTGAGTGTGGGGTCCCCAATGGAGGAGTTGGAGGGAGGAATGGAGGAGCTGAAGGGGTTTACAGCCCCATGGGAAGAACAAAGATTTTGGCCACCCAGACACCCCGCCCCAGGACTTCCAGGGACTAAGCCATCAACCAAGGGGTACACATGTTTCCAGCCACAATTGTGGCGGAGGAATGACTTGTTGGGATAGGCATTGGTGGGAGAAGAGGTCCCTGGTCCTATGAAGGCTCGATAGATGCCCCAGAGTGGGGAAATCAAGGGAGGATAGGTGGGAGTGGGTTGGGAGGAGGGGCATCTTTTTGGAAGCAGGGGTTGGGAGGATGGGTTGGGGATTTTCTGGGAGGGGGGGAACTGTTAAAGGGTATAACATTTGAAATGTAAATGAAGAATGTATTCAATAAAAAATGTCAGAATTTAAAAAAGGAAAAAGAAAGAAATGAGCCCGGATTCCATTTCAAAACCATGTCTTAAGGCAAATGATTTTTGGTACTAATAAGAAGAATCCTTTCAGTTAAAAGGATTAAACAAGTGCCAGACCAGTTTAACCTGTTCTAAGACACACTTTTGAGTCAAGTTCTAGCAAGAAATGAAATTGTAAGGACATGTGTTAAACTGCTTTACTCAGTTTAACTAGACTTTTTACCTTGGAAGAAAATGGTGGAGAACATATGTCTTAAGTGTTTCATTTGGTAGCCATAAGTGTTTCACCTTGGGTTTTAGTTTGTTGTTGCTATTATGTGGATCATCTCTTACCATTCTTACTCAAAAGAAAAAAATAGGTTTGTCAGACTAGAAAAATATGCTATTTCAAAAGCAAATGCTGAATTCCAGAGAACTCCAGAAGACCAGCGCCTACAGACATGGGATTTTTGAGGACATGATTACTTCAAATCTTAAGTGAGTTCACATTGGACTTTGGAGTTGGACTTATTAGGTTTTAAGTCTTTCTCCATTTTATATTCTAAGAAAGGTTCTTTGACCTCTCTAGGCTTATTTTATATCATAAAATGAAGGTTTTAATAGTTAATTTAAATTAGCAGTTTAAATAGTTAATGTGAAGTTTAGGAAAAAATATCCCTGATGGGTATAATGGAGTGACTATAGTGTAATTGGGGGCTTTAACCATAGTTATAGCACTGATCACCTGTACTTTGTACCTGTTAACAATGTGTGTGTGTATGTGTGCATGTGTGTATGTGTGTGTATGTGTGTATGTGTGTGTATGTGTATGTGTGCATGTATGTATGTGTATGTGTGTATGTGTGCATGTGTATATGTGTGTGTATGTGTGTATGTGTATATGTGTATGTGTATGTGTGTATGTGTGTATATGTGTGTGTATGTGTCTGTGTGTGTATGTATGTGTATGTGTGTATGTGTATGTGTGTATATGTGTGTGTATGTGTCTGTATGTGTGTATATGTATGTGTTTGTGTGTATGTGTGTATATGTGTGTATGTGTCTGTATGTGTGCATGTGTGTGTATGTGTGTGTATGTGTGTGTATGTATATGTGTGTATGTGTGCATGTGTGTGCATGTGTGTGTGTATGTGTATGTGTGTGTATGTGTGTATGTGTGTATATGTGTGTATGTGTGCATGTGTGTATGTGTGTATATGTGTGTGTATGTGTGCATGTGTGTATGTGTGTATGTGTGTATGTGTGTGTATGCGTGTGTATGTGTATATGTGTGTATGTGTATATGTGTGTGTATGTGTGTATGTGTGTGTGTGTGTGTGTGTGTGTGTGTATGTCATCTCTGTGGTACTCACTATGTTAACATTCCCACTTTATAAAGGAGAAAGCTGAAGCACAGAAAGCATAGGTTATGCTGCCTGTTATGTGGGAGAACTGGTCTTTCCACTCAGATGGCTTGGCTCCAGAACCTCTGGCTTCACTACTACCCAGGAAGTGGTTAATAAAGACATGCTAGCCTGTGTTCATCAGTGGGACAGTGCTCCTCTCCTGTTCATTTGCTTACTATAGGCAATGATGGGTCATTCATAGTGTATAATGGACAGGGGGTGGGCGAAGACATTTCCATAACTTTCCTGAGGCCACTCTGGGTTCCCCATACCTGAGGTGCTATGTTCAACTTCCCCACACCTCTGCAGACATCCTCTCATCTCTGAGAGCTGTGTCAGACCTTGTGTTGATATTTCTGCTTACCATCGCAACGTGTCCATTAACTACAACGTTGTGGCTGTGAAAGATAGGCTCAATGGAGAACTTCGAAGGCTACTTCCTGAGAGCAGGGTTTAGTGGAGTTCTTCTGGAAAGTACCAGATAGTAAACTTTTTAGGCGTTTCAAGGCATAAGGTCTCTGGCACTACTCCACTTTAGCTGCAAAACAGCCAGGGACAGTGTTTGTGGCTTTGTGCCAAGAAACTTTATTTACAAAGAGCCTGGCTGGCTGCCATCTGCTGTCTTTTGCTGAACTTGCTTACAGGGCTGGCTTCCCCACTCTGTCTTGCTGAAGAATCACCTTTTAAAAATAGAGTTTCCTGGACTTGCCCCTGTTTAGTGATAATATTCATTAAAAAGCACAGTCATTACTTTCCTCCAGATAAACTTGAACTTGAGTTAAAATCATATTCATGTGTGGAAACCTGGCTGATGCTCCATGGTTCCAAGAGGGAAAAGTCAGAATGCACACATGTACACTGAGGAAAAGAACTCAACTGCAAAGGAAGGCAAAACTAATATTTCCCCTTGCAGGGAAAATGGCGGGCATTATAACTGTCAGTGACCTGAAACTTATAAAGATACAAAAATACCTCGCAGGCAAGAAAGGCTCAGAACTTGGAAACGTGGAAAGGTATATTCTTCAGGGGAGAATATGCAGTTCTCCCCTGAAGGTGAAGTGGTTTGGACAGCCTGAAGACTGCTTCATTGCAAATGTTGAGCACTCTAAGAAAGCAAGCTCTTGCGAAGCAGGGTACTCCATGCCACACTTGGAGCAGCAAATGGTGCATCTCCCTTGCTGGCAGGCTCTGCTCCATCCCTTGGGGCTTGCAAACTTCTCCGCTGACTTAGTCTGATTCTTGCATTGTGAAGCTCATCCTTCCATTAGACCAAATGGATCACAAATGGTTTGCTTCTCTCTCTCTCTCTCTCTCTCTCTCTCTCTCTCTCTCTCTCTCTCTCTCTCTCTCTCTCTCTCTCTCTCTCTCTTTGAGACAGGGTTTCTCTATGTAGCCCTGGCTGTCCCAGAACTCACTCTGTAGACCAGGCTGGCCTCGAACTCAGAAATCCACCCGTCTCTGCTTCTCAAGTGCTGGGATTAAAGGTGTGCGCCACCACCACCTCTCTCTCTCCCTCTCTCCCTCTCTTTCTCTCCCTCTCTCTCCCTCTCTCTCTTTCATTTCTCTCTCTCTCTCTCTCTCTCTCTCTCTCTCTCTCTCTCTCTCTCTCTCTCTCTCTCTTTCATTTCTCTCTCCTCCCCATTCTCTCTTTTTCCTCCTCTTCCTCCTCCTTCTTGTAGGGAGTGATAGAAACAGAGAAAGATTGGGTATTGGGAAAAATCTCATCCTTTTATTTTTCTGTTTGCACATATCAAAGATGGTGATCAAAGATATGGAAGATGTAACTTGTACTGGACTAAGGAAAAGATGTTTATACTGGAGACAAACTGAACTTTGAAATTTCTTGGTGCAGTTATAAGAAGGAGAAGAGGAGGAGAAATGGGGAAGAACAGGCTACCTCTGAGCAGGACTGTCATGTTGACAGCCTGGGATAGGAGCAAGCAGGAATTTGTAAACAGTTTAGATAATAAAGACGTCAGTATATATGTCAGGGAAGCAAAAGCCCTTTAACTTGGCAATCCAGTATACAGTTATGTTCTTGAAGATCTTTGAAGCAGCTGTTCTGCTAGGTTGAATATGATTCCTCCCTGGACAAAACAGCAAGTCTGGCTTGTCCATTTCTAAAGAGAGGAAATTCATAGGGCCCCACCCCCACACTTCCCTTTGTAAACCTTCACTTAGTTTGAAAATGCAATGGGATAAACGGATGGATGGCAAAGCGGTTGAGTTTTATTGGAAGTTGGAACAGGCAAGGAGCAAGGCTTTGCTTTCTGGAAGTGCAAGTTTCTTTAAGCACATTGTGGTACTATGGTCAATGTATCTCGCTGAGGATTCCATCCCAAGTGCATCTTTTCTATGAGATCTGATCTTAGGACCTGCTAAATGTCCAGGGAATGTTAAGTCGCTATTCATCTTGAGATCTTAGGCAGGTGGCTAGTGTTACAATCCTAAAGGATAAGGTCACTGCCATGTCTCAAGCCTCTTGCTTACTGAGAGGTAGAGAAAGCAGAAGTCATAGCAGCTGCTTGCACTCTTAGAATGGACACTGGAATCTGGCCTGGCCTGCTGGGATTTGGTATGCTGCCCTCTTGCTGAGTTCAGCTTGTTCTGAGCACTTGGTATTTCCAAAAAGAGCAAGTGTGCTATCACAGGAACTGTGTTTTTGCCTTGTTTAGATGACAAAGTCTGTCCTTAGCATGGGGTGCTCATCAGTATTAATTAGCTAAGGCCAGTCCTTGCTGAGCACTGCAGGAGAGGCCTTCTTCTTGTCTCTGAAGCTATCATTTGCTGTGGGTTTTTAGAATTGTGGTCACAGAACCCAGAAGGGAGCTTAGAGTTGCATGCAAGCCACAAACCTGTTTTCAGGAGACTCACGTTCCCATTTTCTATTCATAACCCTTAGTTCTTAATTTAGACTGAGAATCTAAATGGCTCTGTGACCTCCACAGCATTGACATTCTTAGTTTCATGACCATGAGTTGCCTGCACAAAGTGGAATGAAACCAAATCCACCCCCACCCCACCCCATTTTTAAATTTTTATGTTTTTTTAATTGCCAGATAATTGTGCACAATTACAAATGTACGTGTGTGTGTGTGTGTGTGTGTGTGTGTGTGTTTGTGTTTGATAGTGTGATAATATGTGGTGCTTTGCTACATGTGTGTATTATGCAATGATCAAACAAGGCCAGTTAATATATCTATCACCAAGAGTATTTGCTGTTTCAGATAAGTATAGATAAAAGTCCTCTTGGCTGTTTTGTCACTGTGGTGTGCAACAGGGAACTAGAATTCATTCCTCTCATCTAATGGAACGTTATTCCCATTAAATATGTCTCTCTTTATCCTATCCATTCTTGGCCTCTAGAAATCTCCATTTTACTCTCTATTGTTCTGAACATGACTTTTTGATTCTACATCTGAGTGAAAAACGCATTATTTGCCTTTCTTATTTTGTTTAACATTATGTCTTAGCCATTATGAATAACTGTGTAATGAATGTATGATTTAAACTGCAAATTTTTTTATCTAATTTACAAGTGAAACTTTAGGACTATTAGCGCTTTCCTATATTGTACATTTTTTTTTTATTTTGTAGCTAGATATAGCCATGAGCAAAGAAAGTTTTAAAACCTTATATTAGGAATGGGGCATGGTAGCTCATACCTATAAACCAGCAACTGGAAGTCTGAAGCAGTAGGATACTCTGTCTAAACACAAGACCAGAAAGAACAACAAAATTGTACATTGGAAGATGAAACTAAAAAACAAACAAACAAATAAACAAACAAAAAACCAAGGCATTCAAGCTATCCAAAGCAGTAATATGTGGTATAGATACTTTGATCTATCTCCTTTTCCCTCTCTCATTCATTTTGTGTGTGTGTGTGTGTGTGTGTGTGTGTGCTCCCTCACACGTGTATCCTAGTGCAAGTCCCCATGTCATAAGGAAAGCCATCATCAGGCTGAGGATAGACATAGGAAGCTGGGGTCAGCTGCATTTCAGCACCCCATTTGGCAAGGAATAATGAATTTGGGAATCTATGTGGCTAGTCTCTGTTCCTTGCCATTCAAAGAAACTGCTGATTCCTAGGGCTGGTACAAGTAGGTTTTTTTTTTTTCCTCCCCAACATGTAGCACGATCCTTGCTACTCACAGAAGCTCCATAAATATGTACTTGGAGCCTGTCATGCAGATACTTGCCCATCTGAATAGACTGATTGCATCATATGGCTCTTCTTGACAGATGTGATATAAGCAAGAACAACAGCAAAATATATACTACTTCATTTTCATTGTTTTTTAAAGCAAAGCCTGCCTATGATACAGAATTTTGGGTTTTTTGCTGTTAAGGCAGTGTGTGTGTGTGTGTGTGTGTGTCATTTCTTTTAAATACTTGATTGACATAGTAGTTGAATAAATCATAGGTAGGGGCTGGAAACATGGCTCAGTGGTGTAGAGCTCTTATTACTTTTGTAGAGGACTCAAGTTCAATCCCTAACACTCACATGGTATCTCACAACCGTCTGTCGCTCCAGTTCCAGGGAATCCCATTTCCTCTTCTTACCTCGGTGGTACCAGGCACATAAACACACACACACACACACACACACACACACACACACACACACACACACAGAGTAGATATACATACAAGTAAGCATAACAATCATATACATAAAATAAATAAATATAAGAAGTTTATTTAATATAATTTTTAAAGAATTCTTTAGGTGAAGACTAGAAAGATAAATTAATCTTTTTAAGACAATCTAGGAAGTTTTACTGGTTATTTTGTCATACCATGTGTTGTTTGTTTGTTGATTTGTTTTATCTTCCAGAGTGTTTTCCTAGTAAATGGTACCCTGGCCTTTGAATATTGACTCTTTATAGGCTTATAAGACACGTGATAGACTACAGCTATTTAGGGTTCTTTTCAATGAACTCTCTTAAAATAACAAATAACAAAAATGCTGCTAGAGAAATGATAAAAAATAAAAAAAATGTAATAAGTCTATAACTAGAAGGAAAAGAGGAGAGGACCAGAACATTAAATTAGTGTTGGTTTAACCCCAGGGAATAGCGAGACTATGGGGCACTGAGTGGAAGGCAGAGCCTTTTCATTAGCCATCTCCTTGTGTCTTTTAAATGTTATGTGGCATTTATTTATGATCTTTTGGAAATAAATGAATTAAAAGCAAAACTTGATCCAAGACAGAGTAGTCTCTGTGTCACTTTGACTGTCGGAAGCCTAACAGGCAGACTGATGGTGGCTATGATGAACCACCTCCCTTTGCTTTACTGACATGATTAATGTCAATGAGGCTGACTCTAGAAACAGATATAGTCACTGAAGGGCCAAGTGACTTCTTCTTCATTTCCAACCCACCATGTGTCTTCTGATAGTCTGCCAGCTAAATTAATTTATTAAGCCAAGAAGAACAGCTTCAGTTTGGTACATACATTAATTCCGGAGCCCTGAAATGAATCAGAAAAAAAAATTCAGGTTTCCTGATCTTGGCCAAGCAAATGATTGGCATGAAACTTAGTTCTTTATGACAGCTTGAGACTGCTGATGTTTAGTTATAGAACATAGCATTCTTTGGTTAGTCTAGGCTTGAAAAAGCTCATAAGAACTGAATTTCTTGGCTTCAAGTAAATTTCTGTGCCTTTGATAAGGAGCCTGACTGGCATGTACTATCTTGATCATCACTGGGCTCTGCTTAGAGTGGATTGATTATCAGGTTAGTTATTGCCCCTCATCAGAGTAAAGTAGGACCATAAAAGACTAAGGAAAGCATGCCAGGTCTCATATCTGTCCATCATTAATTTTGATTCTCCTAGCTTGCTCAATAGAGACTTAGTTATTTCCCCCCTTACCCTAATATTGGCCATGTCCCTGGTATGATGTGAGAGACAGGATGCAAATATTTTTTGTGGTCCACCACGATGGCATACACTTGTAATTACAGTACCCAGGAACGGACACAGGGAGACTACAAGCTTGAAGCCAGTCTGGGAATGCTGCTGAAATTCTCTCTCTCTCAGAAAAAACAGAAGGACAGATTTTAGTTGTATGTCTATTTCTATGTTTGGAATTTTCTTGCTTATAGAGACTAAAAAGCTGATTTTTTTTTAAAAAAATAATTTGTATAACAACTCATACGGTGTGGGAGACAGCATTGAAGATTTAAGGTCAGATGAACCTTATGCTAATCCGTCTTTTCAGCGGTCTGTAGAGTTGTAGGTGATGTGTGGGCACTATCAGGTTTATTTACTCTTAATCATGAGCTCTCCAAGCAGCGGTCCCTTTGTTGGGACATGGGGTTTATTGTAATAATGACACTGGTGCCAATACTAATGTTATTCCCTGCTAAGATCAGAGGTTCTATTCCTCCAAGAAAGGCAGAAGAAGATACAATGTGGGTTGCCCTACATTCTGGAACTTTCTCTTTCTGGCCGTCCAGAGTACTCTGTTCACTTGGTTTTCTTCTCCCATCATGTGGTTTTTCCCTCAGCCTTCTTTACCAGCTCTTCCCCTTTGCCCTAATTTCTCACACTGGGGCCTCAGCTCCTTGATGACCTCATCCACTTTTATGATTTTAAATATCATCTCAATCTTCAAAATTGACTGACTCCCTCTCCCTCTCCCTCTCCCTCTCCCTCTCCCTCTCCCTCTCCCTCTCCCTCTCCCTCTCCCTCTCCCTCTCCCTCTCCCCCTCCCTCTCCCTCTCCCAATGTTGAGGCTTGTAGCCCACTCTTTCTCTGCTTTGATATTTAAAGCTTACCGGGTTCCGAAACTCAAATAATCTTTTTCCTTCGAAACTAAGCAAAACCCAGTTCTACTTACAGTTGTGCCCTTCCTTAGAGCCCCCCCCCCCTACTTCTTTCTCTCTGAAATTGTGTGCTGTATCCTTCTTGTCCCACTGTCACCCTCCATGTCAAGGAGAAGAGATGTAGTAGAACAGAAACACAATATAAGTTGGTACCTATCCCTTGGATTTTTAGGGACAAGGAAACAGACCCAATGCCATACAGCCAAATTACATGGATTCTTCTTCTCTCAGAAAATAACTCTGTGATGATTTGGAGGGCTTTGTGTTTCCAGAGCCCCACCCTCACCCCAGGATGCTCCTTTATCAAGATAGGATATCCCAGGGTGATTCCAAGCAAGAGAGATAACCTGTGATGTATGGCTATAATTTTCTTTTCAGCATTTCTCTTTCTACCTGGTAAGCTATAACCTCCAGCCTACAAGATTCTATTATTAAAACACTGAATCATAGAGTTTAATCAAGCCAACCTATTGGAAAAAATGCTGCCAGATTGGCTTGAAGGCCTTTGAGTCATGAGCAAATTACTGCTCTTACTCTTAGGTCATCAAGTTATATCCTATTAACATTTGAGCAGTGTCTCTGCTTTTGGGGGGTAATCAATCTTGACTTTTTTTGTAGGGTCTTTTTAGTGCTTAGTAATCTTATAGGTAACATAGAATAGGATTCAGTTATTGATGCTTCCTAAGCCCAGAAGTATTATCTAGCAGTAGTTCCTAAAAGATCAAGAAGAAACAAATGGTTCATGTAGGATCACCTAGTCTGACCCATAAGTACTGTATTTGACTTTTCTGCATGTTGCGCACTTGAATTTAAAGGCACACATATCAAATCGAGTGGACCTTACCATAACATTGTGATTATCTATGATGGTACCACTAGAGGTGCTAAGGAGGGCTGATGCCTAGGACTCACAACTAAAGAGTCTGATTTTATTGTCTTTGGATATGCCCAGGACCAGTATTTCAAAAGCTCCTCAGGTGGTGCTAATGTGAAATCAGTGGTAAAGAATCTCTACAGTAGTGTCCTCATAAGTATGGGACAGAAAAAGAGTCACAAAGGAGACGATAGTGCCCAGTATCAGTGATACAGTATACTGAAGATGGGATTCACAGGACTTTGTCCCTGCAAAGATGTTCTTGCTCAGTGCCATTTCTCCAGTGCTTTGTATGATGCCAGTAAGTGGCAAGTGATGTATAAATGATTGACTGAGCGGCACTGAAGAAATGAGAACTGGACCAAACGAGGTGGGCAATGGGCAAAAAAGTGGGACTTGTAATTGACTTCTAGAAGTCATTTAGTTCTAGGTGCTAACAAATGTGGTGGGCATAGGGATAGATGCCAGGTATGGAGTGGAGGTAAAGGTCATTGCCATCCTGGGTGCTTTGGAATGAGGTGCCAAAAGGCAGAAGTTACATGCATCATAGTGCATAGAGGGGAGTGCATAACAATTAGCAAGCTGTCAGTTCTTGCAAGGCCACAAAGGGACTGGTGGTTGAAGCTACTAGAAAAGGGTTGGGATAGATGGTATAGGCAGATGGTCTGAGCATCAGGGGAGAAGGCTGGTTGTTAGGGAATAGAAGGGCAGCGGTCTGGAAGTTGCACTGGTACACAAAAGAGAAGCTGTGTTGGATGGCAGTGAGTATGCTGAGGGTTAGAGAAATGGCATGGAATACACAGCGGTCTCTGAAGAGAACCATGTTCTATAAAGGGACAAGAAGTGAGTGGCACTTATAGAAGATGGGAGGTAGTCCTCAAAAAGGAAATTGATTTACTAGAACCAGCTTTGGGAGGGGGAGGCAGGTTTCAGTATGTACCAGGATTCCTTGCCAGATTAAGTATGCACACCAAGAAATGGTCCAACTTCAGGAGCATCCAACAGTGTTTTTTGCGTATTTATTGTGTCAACTTTTGGAGTTAAATGAGAGTCACTTATGTGGCTGTGCTGATGTTTTGCCTGGGCCTGATCACATGCCCAGTAGTTACCTAACTGGCAGCTGATCTCCACTGTCTTAGGCTGGAGGTCGTTGAATGTACTGTGTGTATCTCATCTGCCTCCTGGGACCTGTGGACTTGTCTGGACATGGCCTTATCAGAGTGAAGATGAGGGCAAGGTGAAGAACAAGTTCAACTGCTCAATTCCTTTCAAGTCTCTACTTGGGTTCCATTTGCTAATACCCTGTTGTCTGAAATTGTAGCTAAGCCATGAGCAAATGATATTGTTGCATGGCAAAGAGTAGGAAATTGAGTCCATTTTTCCCCCATCCACCATACAGTGAGAAAGGGGATAAGCAGACAAATTGAAAATTGTAATTGGAAAAACGATAACTGGAAAAGTCCCCACCTATGCATGAGCAACAAGTTTTAAATGAAGTGGTCATGCTATTTGGCCGAGTTTCCATAGTCAGCGTGATTGATAGGAATGAACTACCTGAACCCTCTTAGCAGAACATTGCATCTACTCACTCTGTTTGCCTTCATTTTTCCATATTAAAGAGGGATTTTTGACATTTTTTCCAAATTGTTGGGTTACGGCGAGTTGATAATATTGCAAATCATGAACGTAATGCCAGGCATAGAATATACCTCCCCATCTTTCACATATAGATCAACTGACAATTGGCTAACATCCAAGTATGTAAGTCCAGCCAAGTTAAGCAGAGCCGCATTAAAGAATTTCTCTCTGGGGTATCAAACACCTACTAATATAAAGCCACAAGTCTTTTCTTGTTAGGCTATCAAATTGAGTATTGACTCTGGATTAGTCTACTCTGTTTTACTATAACGAAAATACTTGAGGCTGAGTTCTTTGTTTTATTTCCATAATACAGGTTTATTTGGTTAGTAGTTTTGGAGGGTAAAAGGCCTGAGCTTCTTGTCCTCTGGTGAGGCATTTATGGCTCTGACACAGCAAGGCCAATGACACCACAGCAAGAACATGTGTAGGTGAGACTAGTGTACTCGGGTCAGAATTTATACAGTGAGAGAAGAAGCAAGACACTGAGAGGGACCAGGTTAACTCTTAAGTAAGAATTCAGTCTCACAGGACTAACTTGGCCATGTAAGAACTACATTAATACCATCTGAAAGTGATAGCTTTAGAACAGGACCACCTTCTTATAAGGCCACGCTTCTTCAAGATCTGCTATTTTTCAAAATTATCACATTGGTTTGCAATTACATGAACTTTTGGGGGACACACTCAAACTTCTATAACAGTTTACAGAGTAACATTGATTCTAAACCTGTAAGAACACCTATCTCCTCTAGGGGGCAGTGCTCTCTACATAGCCTCAGGCCCATAGTACTCAGTTTTTTTCAGAGAATGGGCTCTGGACTTGAACATGGTTAACAGATATACCAAACTGCCAGAATGCTTGTGTTAGGCTAGCTTTCTAACCTCCCATGGCTCAAGGACAACTTCCTTGCTATCTAGATAGGTCTTTCAGATAGACACAGGGTTTTTAATGCAGCAGTTTTTCCTGAGAGCGGTCTAGGAACAGGGTTCTGTTGACATTAATGATAAGCGCTCTTTGGATGCCTCATCCCACTGTCCACCATGGGGTATAAGGGATGTGTTGGTAACTGGACACTGAACCAGATGTTGAGGTGACTCTTGGAGTCATCACTGTTCTGTCTCTGAACAAGGACATGCTTGGACTATGCAGTGTTTTGCCAAATGTGGGTTTTTCACCTTGGGTACACTTATGGTGGCTATGCTGGTGGTTTAATGCTATCATCTATCCACTGTTGCTCAACAGGGAAAGAGACCTTTCGTATGTGTTTTGTGGCTTGGTGCATAATATCCACCTATGAAGGCTCACCAATGAATATCATACATGTCGCTTAACTGGCTTAGTAAAAATTGTACATGCACACTTCTTATTCTTCTGTGACTCATTGCAGGTCAGTTTTAGAGTTGGATGTTAAAGCAACTTGTTGTTTATTCAGCTGGTGGCCAGCTACTCTTACATTTTTAATGCCTCTGATTGCTTGGCCATTCGTTGGTGGGTTTGGAAAACCGAATTGCTTCAAACATTCATATTTATCGAATTACTGACTTGCTTCTTCTTCATGATTACTAAACAGTTGTTTTTTTGAGGTTTGATGACATCGTCTTTAAGTGGAACTCCATGAACTAGCTGGGTGTGTTTAGATCTGCTTTCTAAAACTGACATATGGCATGTGTATAAAAACTGGTATCTCTAAAGCAAAATTTCTGCCATTTATTTTAGAAATAAATATGCAACTTAGTATTGGCCTCAAGTCGATAATGTGGATTCCTACTGGGAAGCTTTGTATTTTGACTACAAGCCAGCCCATTTACAAGCTACACTTGAATACAAACATATCATAGAAATCTGGCAAACAATCTCAGAAATTCAAAGTATAACCAGCCTATGTGCTACATGTATGCTTAAGGAAATGTATCTGTCACTGAGCACTGGGGTCTACAATAGAACTTATGAGAATCAGAGCAGGGGGTACTGTCATTGTAGTGTTCCATGAGATGGCATAATAGTCTTAGCCTTTCTGAGACACTGGAGTATCCTGGGAGGGGTTATGTCTTGGCTTCTCTGTCACTCAGTCACCATTCTGTGCTAAGATTGATGGCTCTAGAGTAGCCTGGTTTGGTCCCATGGCTTTTTCTTCACAAATCATGTAATGTATCCTATTTCCTCCAGTCCTTTACTTTCACATTACATATCTAGGTATTTTCATACAAAAATGAGGAATTATATGGAGAAATAGCAAACATAGCATCTTTACTCATGAGGAAAATTGAGAAACTCTGACATCAGGAGAGTGTGATACAGGTGACTTTGCATTTTGATCCTTAAATAGCATTTGAGCTTTGCTAAGTAGCAGATGTATGCAGAGTCAAGAACCACAGTGTAGATTAGTGTAGATTTCAGATGGATCTCTTTTGAGATTGGTGTTATCTTTTAAAAGAAGGTTTGCAGACAATTTATTCAATAGGAATGTAAAAATATGCCTCGTGTGGAATGTTCAAGTACTCTTATTCAAAATTAAAAACAAGTAAGGGGATTAGGTGTTTCATCCTTAATTTTTCATATTTGCTGAAATCCAATGTATATTTTGCACCTACACTACATCTCGGTTTTTAGCAGCCACATTTGACATGCTCAGTAGCCACTGTGGCGAATGGTAGTGGCATGAACAGCATGCTGTGAAACTGAGAAGGTCTGCATGTCAGGAACAGTGGAATGCATTTGTAATCCTATCTCTTGGGAGTCAGGGACAGAGGAATTTTGCCTTCAAGGCCAGCAGAGTGAGATTCTGTCTCAAAAAAGAAAAAAAAACGGAAAATAAAAAAGGATTTACAATGCCTTTACCACAGTTCTTGAGGGGTATTGTGGTATCCTTTTCTCATAGTTTTTGTTGTTGCAAGCAGTCGCATCTTGATTAAATTTGGGACAGTGCACCCGAAGCACTTAAACTACATCCGTGAATATCTTGCTGTTCACCCTTCAGCACCCTGTTGCTTTGAATAGCACTGTAGGAAAAAATAAGAGAACTAGTGTTATCTCTATTAAAATATTTTCTTTTTAATTAACATTATATTAGCATTCAAAATAATGGGTTTGATTATGGCATAGTCCTGCATCTGCATTCTTATTGTTTGTTCTTAGCATTCCTCCTGACCTGCCTATTACCTGATCTTGCTTTTCATGGTCTTGCTGGTCCCCTTCCTTCTCCCTCTGCTTTCATGTCATTTTTTTTAAAATCTAAAATCCACATGAGGAAAGCACACAAGATATTGATCTGAAAGTGTTGATGTAAAAGCTAGGCTGAGAATTCAGGGCTAGCTGTAATGAGGCACAACACTCATGCAGATGCATCAGCATGATTAAAGGCTCACTCTATCAGTGGTTCTTGAAGGAGGAAGGCGGGAGAGGATAGGAGAACCAAAAGGCCTAAGTGCATTAGCGCTTGTTCAATTCAATTTAATGCCTCTTTGACTTGAGGCCCTCCAGCAACCTGAGCGATGGATGGCTCCCACCAAACAGGTAAATAGGAGCATATAGGACTTCCAGATATTCGTGACTTCTTAATGACATCTATCCCTACTCCAGACTTGTTTTATTGGAGGTCTGTTTGGTTTGGTGTCTGCTGCTCTCCAATGGTGATGAACCTTGCCTGTCGAGCACTACTTACTTCTTACCCTCAGCACCACTGGTTCCTTCGCATCACCTCTGGGCTGGAGAGTTGTATACTTGTGACTAGAATGGTTGGCACCTAATTTACTATCTTATACTATGGAAGGTTTAGGACACTTGTAGTGATGCTTGGAAAGGGGCAGTTCTAGCCGGGCAGTGGTGGCGCACGCCTGTAATCCCAGCACTTGGGAGGCAGAGGCAAATGGATTTCTGAGTTCGAGGCCAGCCTGGTCTACAGAGTGAGTTCCAGGACAGTCAGGGCTACACAGAGAAACCCTGTCTCGAAAAAAAACAAATCCAAAAACCAAAAACAAAAAACAAGAAAAAAAAAAAAAAGAAAGGGGGAAGCAGTTTCATTGGAGTGTTGATGGGGGAAAGGGGACAAATAATAATGATAATGCTAATTTATGATTTTAGATTGTTAAGATATGTCCTAAAACATTCCAAATGTTTATATTCTTCATGTAACCTAAAAGTGCTGTCAGATGCTGATAACTTTATGATTGTGGCCTTGATTTTATTGTTACCAAATATGTAATTGTTAAAAGTAGATGGTGCAGTTTTAAAAAATTTCTTTCTTTTAATGCTTTTTGAAAATCAACAAGCCATATATTTACAGTATGGGGACTGTGGAGGCTTCTCCTAACTAACAACGAATAATCTGAAGGCTTTCAAATTTCCAATTTCAAATTGGAATTTAAATTAAGAATGACTGAATTTATCTTCATGTTGGGCCTATTTTGTCTGGAGGTAAATACTTTTGGGAATTATAGCATTCTTCTTTTTTTTTTTTTTATTATTCGATATAATTTATTTACATTTCAAATGATTTCCCCTTTTCTAGCCCCCCCACTCCCCGAAAGTCCCGCAAGACCCCTTCTCTTCCCCTGTCCTCCCACCCACCCCTTCCCACTTCCCCGTTCTGGTTTTGCTGAATACTGTTTCACTGAGTCTTTCCAGAACCAGGGGTATAGCATTCTTCTTGCTATTGTATCATTTAAAAATGCAAGCACACACATGAGGAGCAAACATGAATAGTGTGTTATGTTGGTATCTTCTGTTATTGTTGTGTTTAATTTACTGTGACTTTAGGTGATTTATAGAGCTAGCATGTTCTTCCCTTCCTCCTCTTATTATCCCTTCTACCTTTAGCAATTTCTCCTTTTGTTTTTGTTTGTCTGTTCCTGGTTTTGTTTTTTGTTTTGGTTTTGGTTTTGGTCTGGTTTTTTTTTTTTTTTTTTGAGACTAGGTCTCTCATGTAGCCAAGACTTTCTTCAAACTCCTAGTGCTGAGTGGGATTCCAAGTGTGCACCGCCACAACCCCAAAGGCTTTCCAGATGATTTCCTTTTATATCTGAAATGCCTAGAAAAGAATCCTGTGACAGAGGCACAAAATGGCACAGCACTGTCCCATCTGTGATGAAAAGTGAGTAGAACTGAGGCTTCCCTGTGCCAGGAGAGTTGAAACAGGGCACCAAGAACAGGAATGATCTCAAACCCTTGCCTTCCTGCTTGTACTGCCCATTCAGACATGTCTTTGGGGAAAAGAGGGAGAACAAATGTTTTTCCTCTTGTAGTAGATAGTAAATGATCAATTAACTATGGATATAATTTTTAAACTATGAACTGGTTTTAAATAAATTGTTCTAAATTTTTTATTCAGCCGAACTTGAAGTACACATCTTTCCACTTGACTCTTGTGTTTGCTTGTCAGCCATCCTAGATCATGGTTTTATTTCATCATCATTTTATTAGCACAAATTCACTGCAGAGAGAATGGTTTTGCGTGTAGCATACATGATACATGGATATTATGTTTTTTGATTAGAAATACCTCCCCTTAGCCTCTCTTCCCCTCCCAGTGCCTCTTCTCCTTCCTAAATAGTTCCTTGCTTGCTTTCAAAACACACACACACACACACACACACACACACACACACACACACACACACTTAAATCTAAATAACACATATGAACGCAACAATTACACTTGTCTTTCAAAGTCTGGCTAAGAGCCCCTAACGTGATGATTGGCAGTCTACTTAAATCAGAGCAACACAATTTCAATTTTCTTTGTGGCTGAGTAAAATTTCATGTGTATATCTCATGGCATTTTTATCTATTTATTGGTTGACTTCATTTGAATATTTAAACATTGGCTAGGAGTCAAAAATTAGCTCCGGCATCCTATGGGGACGCTTTCAGTACATCTTAGGATATTAAGTTCACCAAACTCCTTAAAGCAGCTGGAACCGGTGTGGGTATGGTTTTGAATTGCTGCATTTCTTAGGGAATTTTGCTTGCCCCCTATTTACATAGAGACTATTTCAACAATCATAGATTTAAACCTTCATTTTTATATTTTTGTTGTTCCCCCACACTTTAAGGTTTAGAATAAAGTCATTGTTACAGTTTCGAGACGTCTTGTCTCTTGCTCCCTTAATGTGAGGGGTGTGGATGTGATGTGATTGCTTCTCGACTGTCTGATTTCATATCCTTACTGTAAGCTCATGTGTATTTCTCTAACCCTCTAAGGTTTTCATAGTCTGACACTATCCTAAGAAAACATTTTTATTAGCATATGTAAAATTTCCAAAGCTTTTCTGTGCTATTTTACAAAGTTAATATATCATTTGTAATTATTTTTGTATTAATTGCTCTTATGGCATGGCCTGTAGTAAAGTATGGAGAAGACGCATTACAGAGAGGTCATCCTCCAGGGGATTGATTCTAAATTTAGAACTTCATTAATTAATGGGAACTATTCACCTTCTAATTGGGCTGGTGTTATTGAAGCTTCAAGAGTGATGCATGCTAAAGCCACCCCACACTGTTAAGCAGCATTTTGTATGTGTAGCCATGATGGTAAGCCATATCTGCACTGAGCTCTAGGATTCTTGGTCAGTGCATCTATTGTTCACTTTGCCTAAAATTCGCCTTTTCCATTTGACTGCTCCAACAATCTATATCTAGTTGACTTTTTCAAAATAAATTCTTTCCAAGCAGTAACTGGGTTGGGATTTGAGCCAGGGGGAATGAGAATTGTGTTAGTAAGAAGAAACAGAATTCATTGCAACTACTAAGTCTGTTGAGACATTCTACCTTCAGGAGTTCACTTTTACCTGACCGGTGACAGCCGAAGAGGAGGATTTGAAGAGGTTAGCCTTGTGATATTTAATTTATTTGGGGAAAAATTGAAGGCCATTTCAGTTCAAGTCTGAATGCCATCATCTATCATTTGTTTCCATTACAACATCAGGGACATATCTCTACCCAGTGCGACACATGGAAGGATCTACAAAATGGCTGTTGGCAGGGAGGGTACCCTATAAGGCTTAAATATTCAAGGTTGGATATATTGTTCTAGTATTCGAGAATATGATCAAAACTAATGCCTGAAAAAGAAGAAGAAAGGAGATCTCTAAGACCATCAACTTAAGGATGACCTGCAGCCATAGAGTGCTAGCCAAGGCTACCTCCTTAACTCCTGTCTGCTCCTTGACTGTGGAAGTCTCTTTGGCCAGTTCCTAGCATCCAATCTCCAGATATTGGGAGCACACCATCCTTAGTCGTCTTGAGGCAGAATGTCACAGTTTTATTACCTAAAATGTGTCTTGAAGTAACAACCTTTTCAGTCTTGGTCTGGCAGAGCAGAACAAAGCACAGTGTGTCTACTCACATTTAGGGTATAAGCATTTAGAGCATTTAAAGACATTGAAGATAAGTTACATTAAAGTATTTGTCTCGGGAAAATATTTACATTAGTTTTCAGGGTCCTACCTTCAATCACCATGTAGTAGTCATTGTGCTCAAATTTTGACAAGGTCTTAGAGAGTTTAGCAGTGCCTGAATTTGGCCTTAAAACTGGTCTGAAAAGAGCCAACAAAAACGAGAAAGAACCACAAAACCAACACTCTTACATAGGTTGTATTATATATAATTTTTGATGATATAATTTTCTCAGCAAAATGCTTGTTCACTCTTATAGTTCTAGTGTTGACTGATGTAGTTATAGCTACTTCTTCAGGGAAGTCTAACATGGGAAATGAATCATTAACATTTTCTTCAGTGCAGACATTCACAAAGCGGCATGCACTTTGACCTTTACTTGTTACAGAATTGAAATTCTTGATGCTTTGTCTATATCACCAAGAACTTTTTATTGGGTTATGAAATTTATGATTTCTGAAGTTGTATTTGCCTATTAAACTTTTAGGGATTTTCTAAATTTGGATAAAGTAGATCATAATGGGAATATTTTAATAGTTATAGATAATATGAATTTTTAAAGGATCTATGTATTATTATATTATGCACATGGGTATTTTTCCTGCATATGTGTTTGTTCTCAATATGCATGCAAAGCCTGCAGAGTCCAGAAGAGGATATTGTATCTTCTGGACCTGGAGGTACAGATGATGGTTAGTAGCCATATTGGATGCTGGGAACTAAGCCCAGATATCTGCAGCAAAAACAAGTACTTCGATCCTTCTTAGAAGGGGAAACAAAATACCCACAGGAGGAGATACAGAGACAAAGTGTGGAGCAGAGACTAAAGGAAAGACCATCCAGAGACTGCCCCACCTAGTGATCCATCCCATATACAGTTACAAAACCCAGCCACTATTATGGATACCAGCCAGTGCTTGCTGACAGGAGCCTGATATAGCTGTCTCCTGAGAGGCTCTGCCAGTGACTGACAAATACAGAGGGGGATGCTCTCAGCCAACCATTGGACTGAGCACAGGGTCCCCAATGGAGGAGCTAGAGAAAGGACCCAAGGAGCTGAAGGGGTTTGCAGCCCCATAAGAGGAACAACAATATGAACCACCCAGTCCCCCCAGAGCTCCCAGGGACTAAACCACCAACCAAATAGTACATGTGGAGGGACCCATGACTCCAGCTGCATATGTAGCAGAGGATGGCCTTGTTGAACATCAATGAGAGGAGAGGCCCTTGGTCCTGAGAAGGCTCAATGCCCCCAGTGTAAGGGAATGCCAGGTCAGGAAAGCAGGAATAGGTGTGTTGGTGAGCAGGAGGAGGGGGAATGGGGTAGGGGGTTTTCAGAGGGGAAATGAGGAAAGGAGATAACATTTGAAATGTAAATAAAGAAAATATCTAATAAAAAACCCAAATACTTCTAATTGTATTCTAACAACTACTTCTAACTTCTAAACTGAGCCATCTCTCAAACCCCTGGTTTCCTTCATATGTTCTATTCTATGACCACTTAGACTCTGTTCCTTGGTACATACAGATCTGCTAATTTGGTTTTCTTATGGTATTATTTTAGTGAACATTTTACAATTAACATATCAATGGTGCCGATGAATGGATTTCATTGTGACAACCCCATACATGTACATTATGTGCTTTGATCATGCCTGCTTTTTCTTTTTGTGAGGAACCTCACTTTGACTCAGTTCACTACAGCCTCTTTTGTCTTAAAGAATTCTTTCCCAGCCTCTCATGAATATGATCATAGAGATTCAGAAGTACAAAAACTAGCACTTGAACCTCAGCAAACTGATACTGCTACACTGTTGCTTGAATGCAGAGACTGGTAAGCTATGGTCAAGTGGGGACCAGGAAATGAGCTCTCCACAAAGCATTAAGTGGGGACATTTATCTAGAGCAAAAGCAACAGGGAAGCAGGATGAGACTCTCCAGGAAGAGGCCAAAGGTCCGCTGCTGAATTCATGCTGAACTTCCAGGCAGTGACCTCGAGTGCTACTGCTTCAGATTATCCTTCCTGTCCTTGTCCTTTCACAGCTGTGTACTGGAGGGGCACATCTGTGACTTATGACTTCCCTTAAGAGAAATAGATTACATCTTCAACTGGAATTCTGAAGCTTAGACATGAGAAGGGCCAGCCAATCCACACTGAAATTGGTTTTAAATACATTCTAAACAACTCATACCATAATCTAGTTTGCATTTATCCACATTAGTTTGGGAGCAAGCGGTTCTAGAAGGGGCCATGGGACCTCCAAGGGAAGAAAGTATTGTGAAATGGTTCTTCTGTGAAGTGCTGGGTAAGACTTTGGGGGACAGAGGCAGTGCCATAATGGGACCTTCTGTAATAGTTTCATTTCCTAAGGAAGACGAGGAAGACATTGGATGACATTTCTTAAGAAAAGATACAGTCATATCTCTATTGACAAGCACTGATGCTATTTTGTTTCTAGAAATAAATAAAATATTTATTGATTGATGAAAATAGAGTTCATTTTATAATCATCTAAAGAAATAATTATAGCACTATCTCTCAAATGTTTACTATATACCCCACAGTACCTGAACATTCACCATGGAGTGAGAACCTCATTTAGTTGTCAGTACAGCTTTGTGAGTCATGGTAATTGCAGTAATGCTATCATCATTTAATAGACAGGGACACTAAGACAGAGAATAGGCCACTTGCCCTAGTTTCCACATCCGCCAGCTGTAGAGCAAGACTGTACTGCAGCTCTGTCTGTACAACTGTTACAGCGGCCATGTGAGCTCCTTTGATCATCATGGACTCCGCATTAGGAATTTCAGAGATGCAATTCAGGCCTCCTTTTATGAAGACCGCACCATAAAGTTCATTGGAACCATTTCATTTCTAGCAAAGGATTTTGTTATTCATGTTTAGATAGTACTTTTTAAAATGTCCTAATAGCAGCACCAATAAATTTACTTATGCTCACTAATTAGGGCTGATTTTGTCCTTCTTTTCTTCTTTTTTCTCCCTTTCTTTCTGGAAACTTAAGTGGGTCTCAGACTCAGGGTCAGTGGATTGGCAAGCATTTGTCCCCCATAGTTTCTCCAATAAAGCTATAGTCCTGTTCCAAAAATGCAGGGAAGCTAGCCAAGATACTACAAACCCTGTGGCTTTAAGAAATAGCACCTTAATAATCCAGGCTCATTGTTCCCTCCTGACTTTCTGGAAGGTGTTTCCTTACCCTGCCACACTGGAAGTTCCTGTGTCTGGCTAGGATTTCAGCTTACTGCTGCATTTTGGTATCTTGAAAATTGACTTTTGGGTGTTCTGATGGGCCAATCTTCTTCCTGTAAAATTCCAGAAGTGTTGTTTCAATTTCATCTGACCTCTGTATTCTTTTGAGTCACATTTTTATCTAGTGACCCCTGGCTATGTTTGCTTCCTTTTAAGACTCCTTCCAGTTTATGTCTTGTTTATGTGCTTAAGGCTGGTCTATGCTAAGTGATGTATAATTTGATGTCCTTGGTCTGAGACTTAGAAATGCCCTGCCAGTTGTTGCTATAGTTCAATACCAGATTCCCAGGAGGGAGCCATGTCCACAGGGCTTTTCTTCCTTCTTATGTTGCTTAGTGATTGGTGAGGATGCTGAAGTTTCCTGTTGCCTCTTAAAACACAGCATCTTTCCTCATGGGACAGGAAGCCCCTGCTGATAGGAAATCGTTCTGTGTGCATATGCACACAGCAGTTTGCCTGCATGGATGGCTGCCAACAGTGTTCTCCTAGTTGCAAAGACTTTATTTTCCCTGGACAACAGCGCTATGCAACCCAGGTGGCCAGCAAAACAGTAAGCTCCCACTGATAGGAACTTAGTTTGTGTATGTGCTGAAGGGCCTAAAATATACTTGAGTTTCCCATGTATGACACTTGAGTGATGAAAAGTGATGATTTTGCTTATTCTATAGCAAGGAATGTATAAACAGTACAATATGCTACAGGTCTAGCCTGAGGTAATTGATTGCCCCAGACCCAAGAGGGTTGTCTAGTTCTTAAAACAGATTTGAAGCCACTAGATAGGCCCTAGTACCTATAACATATCTACTACATGGCGCTGGTGAGAATTTGCTTTTTGTAATGTACAAGGCATTACCTGGTCAAGTATGTGAAGGGCAAAGAAGCAAGAACTACCCTAAATTCTACCTTCTTCTTCGATTTATGAAAACATCACAGTCTTTAATCTTTTTTCCCTTGTTTTCTTTTTTCATCTGAAATAGCCTCTTTTTACGTAATAGCCCAAGGTCTCCTTATGTGCCTCTGACTAGCTTGGATTTTGGAATCTACCTTCTTCAGCCTCCCTAGTGTAATCATTAGGTGTGTGACTATACCTGACTCTTTGCATTCTCTCTTTTTAGAAAGACTTATTTATTTTTATATATAAGTACACTTCAGACACCCCAGATCAGGGCATCAGATCCCATTGCACATGGTTGTGAGCTACAATATGGTTGCTGGGAATTGAACTCAGGACCTCTGGAAGAGCAGTCGGGGCCCTTAACCTCTAAGCTATCTCTCCAACTGCTCTTCGCTTTCACTTTATGTTGACTTACCTTCTTTGCTTCTAGAATTACAGGTAGGACCCCTTGGGTACAAACTCAAGTGCTAACATAAGAACGTTTGTCATATAGTGGGATACTAAAGATGGATCTAGTGATCCACAATCAGCCATTAAAAACTGAAATACATAAAATAGAAAATGTATGCATGTTCATAGTGAAGGTAAGTGTGGGTTTAAGAAGTCATTAAGTACATGTGCTTGTGTGTGTGTGTGTGTGTGTGTGTGTGTGTGTGTGTGTGTGTGTGTGTGTGTGTATGAAGAGATTCAGTATAAATCTTATTTCTTTTTTTGTTCTTTTTTTCCAAGACAGCATCGCACATTCTAGCCTAGGCTGGCCTGGCATTGGCTAGTATGCCAGGCTGATCCAAAAAACCACAGTGATCTCACTGCCTTAGCTTCCTGAACACTTGGATCAGGACTCATGCCAACATACCCAGATAAACCTTAGTTCTTATGTGGCTCACAGTCAAGTCTGAAAGACCAAACTGACTCCTTGGAACAGCAGTTTGATTTTACAGTTGTTCCAAATCTTGATCATCAAAGTGTCAATTCTGTGGAACCTTCCTTTATTATCCCGGGCTAGGCCACTGTTAAATCATCAAGGAAAGATGAAATTATGGCCACTTTGCATGTTATAAGGCAATAAATAAGTATACACATTGATTTAAGAGATTCTTGAGTTAAGACAAATTGGTTTTATATTAATTCCTGGCTACTGAGACAAGTCAGTAAAGCCCCTGTAAGTGTACTTGCCATTTTTAGTTTCTCTCTAAAATACAAGTGTTTAAAACAAGGACTTCTGGTAAGGGGCGTGGTACCTTTTATTTTCATGGTTTAGTGGATAGGAGGAGCTGTCTAGGGTAGCTAGAAAAATAACTTCAGCTGTCTATTAAAATTATCTGCTGTAGACCAATGGCCTGAGTTAGAGAATCATTGTGGCTAGCTGTTTTTCTTTTTGTCCATCTGTCTGTCTCTCTCTCTCTCTCTCAGTCTGTGTGTGTGTGTGTGTGTGTGTGTGTGTGTGTGTGTGTGTGTGTTATAATCATGTGGGGATGTACTTGCCTGTGGGTACATGTGGAGGTCAGAGACTGGTGTTGAAATGTCTTCTTTAATCCCTTTTCCACCTTCTGTTTTTGAGACAGGATCTCACACTGAATTTGGAGCTCATGGCTTTGTGTATACTGTTTGGTCGTTGAGCCCACAGAATCTGCCTGTCTCCATCCTTCAGAACTAAGGTTATGCGTGAATACTCCCATGCTTAGCTTTTGTATGGATGCTCATAATTCAGGTGCTAATGAGTTATAGGATCTTTTCAGTGGGCACATTAAATAAGAAAGGTTTCACCTAAGGTTACATGTGAAGGATTCATGAGAGATGGGCTTTGTATCTCCCAATACTTAGTGTTTCTCTAAGGAAATCTGTTTGTAAATTGTTCACCATGGAGACTACTACATAACCACCAAGTGGGAGGCCTCAGATCTGTCAATAGTGTGACTGATGTTCTGAGCACAGTACCCCAAGTATTCCTGCTTCCATTCTGAAGAAAGGCCGTAGACTCCTGCAAGTGAAAGTTTGTCCTTTCTGATTTTTGTTTGTACTTGAGGAACAAAGAAAATGATGTGGTATGAGTAATGCTCCCTTGCCAGTTAACTTGATGAACCCAAACTCTTTCTTATCTGTATCTTCAAAGTGATGCTACTAGAGGTGACTGAGGAATGAGTCCAAAAGCTTCTCCACACGCACCAAAGAAAAAGAAGCAGCAGACTTCTGAACAGCTCCTTGCAGAAGCAGGGCCCTGGTCCAGATGTTTTCTAAGGCTATGCTGAAAAAAGAAGAACCCATCCTGTTCCCCTCCCTGCTTCTTTTCTTTTGTTTTTCCCTCTTACATCCTAGTAAAGAGCAAGGTTTGAATTTTGGTAAACGTTAGAATGCCCCCCATGGTGTCACCCACAGAGCAAATAGTGTCTTCCTTTTATAGATTGAAGATTGAATCAGCAATGTTAGCCAAGATCACAGCAAGGCAGTGGCCAAGGTCAGATGAAAAGGGAGGCAGTAGATAGCAGCCAAGAAATAAGAAATGCCTTTCTCTGTGACCTCTCCATCTATGCTAGGAAGCTCTCATCTCAATTCCACATTGGGAACTGTCTCAACTGTCCAGTCTCATGCTACCATGGCTTGCCTCGTTTCCATTACAAACCGTGAGATAGTAGCCTCTTTAATGGAGGAAAAGTTCTCCTTTCTCCTTTTCATTGAAAAAAATGTATATAGTATATTTTATCCCTTTTCCCTCCTCAAATCCTCCCCAAATCCCCCCATACTCAACTCCATACCCCTGCCCTTGCTTTCCCTCTCCCTCTCTTTCTTTCACACACACACACACACACACACACACACACACACACACACTAAAATTACAATATCAGAAAACTTAATATACAAATAAAAGATCATTTCTATTAGATCCTTTTTTTCTGTTCTGTTTCTGCGGTGTTTGGGGTGTAGAAGTGTGTTGTAAGAGCAGATCTGCAGTTTATCTGTAACTTTCTGCAGTGATTCCCCCAGGTTAAAGGGTGCACATGTTGAGTGTGTGTGTGCCGTCATATAAGACAGGTATGGCTAGGACATCTCAAGACTAAGCTTAGCATTCATGGTGACCATGATTAATTGGGAAAGTCAAAAAATATCTGTTATGGCAGGCTAAACACCATCCCATCCACCAATGGGTATTCATAGAATAATTGGCTTCTCAGTGTGCTTGGTACTGTGATAGGTTCTGATCAGAGGTTAGTTCTATCTTCCATGCTTTAATGTATAGATCAACAAAGACAAGAGGCACATGATGGGCTGGGGAAGAGTCTGCAGCTCTTTGGATATTGTGATATCAGATTTAAGTGTATGGCATTTAAATCCTGGGAGAGAATATGACCCTAATTAGACTTTAAAGCATTAGTAGAATAGTTATTATTTCAGTTTAGAGAGAGTATATAAGCAAATATATAGTTAAATAATTATAAAAGAGTTTATCAGTACAGCAAAAAGGGTCAGGAAAAGGAATATTTCTGTAGTCTTTGATCGATAAGACCCCAAAAATATTTAATATTATAACTTGAAATTGAAAATTGGCTTATAGCAAATTAGAATATTCTCTGTTCTGGTAAGGAAAGCAAAATCGCTGCATAGGAAACTCTATATGAGAAGAAGAGGATTCTATACAAGAAGACAAATCCATAATTAAGATATTTAAAGCAATCTGGGAATTTATACCCATTTTCTTATGATGTAAGGAATGAGAAATGATGGAAATAAAGGACATGAAAGATGATGATGATGATGCCTCGTGTGTGTGTGTGTGTGTGTGTGTGTGTGTGTGTGTGTGTGCTGTTAGACATGGGACACAGTGCCTTGTATTTGTTGTAGAACTGTTTTCGACCACTGATTGACAAGCTCTCCATAAGGATAGTATCTTTGCTGTAAAAGACCAATTGGGATTCATGGGAGTCTGCTAATAGGCATCTGTGCTTCTCTGCTCTGATGTGATTGTTACTCTTGAGATGAGGCAGTTAGTTCCAATGTATGTGAAAATTTGGCAGAAACCAACTCCCGTCCCCCCAGTCCACACATTTTCCAGACTCCACTGACCTCTGTAAACTGTGCTGCGGGGAGAGGGTTTAATTCAATAGTGTAATCTATGAGCTAAAATTATTTCCAGCTGTCTGTTTGGAGGGATATTCTGTTGACAATAATTGATGCTTCTGACCTTGTGCTTAAGAAATAGCCAGCACCATTGTTCTGATGATATTTTCTGATATTAAATCTTTATCTCAAGCTTGTATGACGACCAGATAGTAATTGGATAGAAGATATACTACTATGAAAATAAATCTTCAAGCAACATACTCTAGTTTGTTTTTTCAAATATTTCACATATCTTTTTTATTTCTATCATCTGTATTTCCTTAATAAAATTTGAATTTCATATTATTTTTACATAATGTTATAAATATGATCACTGCAAACAGTCCTGCTAAATCTTGCCAGGCAACTGAGAGACTTTCTAATGCAAGGCACCTAGAAACTTGAAGGCAACATTTTGATGGAATCTTACATGGATTCATGGAAGGCTTGGGTTTCAGTCTTGTCAGTGTCTCTAACTCACTGTGTGATCTTGGGCAAGTCCTTTGCTTCTCTGGACCCGTTCTTCTCCTATGTGAAATTGTAAGGATTCAACTAGATGTTGATGGTGGCTGATGTCAGTCAGAAGCTTCTGATTCATGAACTATTTTGAGTATTTGAGATGCATCTATTTAATCCTCTCATCCACACTATCAGGTAGGTGCTTGATCCTCAGGTTAGTTTGCAAATGACCAACTCCATTGCCTGTCTAAGAGTTATTTTTAAGACAGTTAACTATCACTGATGAAAAGGGAATCCTAGCAAGTTTTCCCTGCAACTGAGCTAGAAATGGGATATTCTCTAGCTTCAAAACAGGCTGCTTTATTTTCCATGAAATCTAGAACAGACATCAGGATCCATAACTCTAGATACCTAATTGCATAAAGACTTTGCTAAAGAATTAATAAAATATGAAGGAATTCTAGGTAGTACAGATTCTTTTTTAAAAAAGAACTATTTATTTGTTTTATGTACTTGAGTACACTGTAGCTGTTTTCAGACACACCAGAAGAGGGTATCAGATCCCATTATGTGATTGTGAGCCACCATGTGATTGCTGAGAATTGAACTCAGGACCTCTGGAAGAGCAATCAGTGCTCCTAACTGCTGAGCCACCCCTGCAGCCCTGGCAGTACAGATTCTTAGTAGTAGGCATAGCTGTGGAAATACTCAGAAATGCTCAAGTAATGTCAGTAGTATATGAGTAAAGTCATAGGTCCGTTTAAAATTCCCTGTTTACCAAACCTGAGTTCCTGCTGAGTAGTTCAGCAAGTTACATCTAGCTAAGCCACTCAGTAATCAGAGAAAATAGTAACGCTAAGCTAGCTTGCACACATGACGTTTGAAGTAATAGGACTATGAGGGGTTTGCTAGGTTGGTTTTGGTGTCTGCCTACCTTATATTTAAGTTGATATACTTCTTGCCAATCCCTGCTAATGAGCTACTGAACTGGAAAATTCCTGACTTCTGTTGATTGAACAGATTTCAGATTCGGTTCTTCATTAGTAACAGTTGGTGTGGTTTCCAACAAAGTCTGTAAACCTGATGAAACATTGAGGAAAGGCCCCTCACAATTAATGCAGAGGCAATGACACAGAGCCTCTGCTGCACTTCGTTTTGTCTTACATATTCACCCATGAAAGAAGAAGCTGCCTAATTGTGTGGCAGATGGGGCGTGGCCATGGCTTTGCTCAATACACTCTTTGAAAACTGGAGATCTTCTAAAGCACATGGGAGAGGTGGATATCATTAAGAAAAGTGTCTTCCTTGCTTTGGAAAAAAACCCACTAAAGTTCTAAATGATCTTCAAGGTGGATTGGAGCCATGATGTGTTTGCCAAAAGGAGAAATTTGGAAGTTAGAAGCTCTGGTTCAAGGGCATACTGTAGGATGTAGATGCTCAAAATATATGCATTTCCATGGAGTGAACTGATTCTGAATTTCAGATTTTACATTATGGCGATGGGATCGTGAGGTGAGTGAGAGCGAGAGCTGGTGTTGCTTTACTGCCTTTCTGTTACTTCTGGAATCTTTGCGGCTTTGTGCTGCTAGGTATTGGTGGCCACAGGAGAGCAGGTTGTTTTCTCTTGTCCCGGTGGCACAGCCAGCTCAGTGCTCACATTCCCTTGTGTTCTACTTAGGAAGAAAACAGGCTCCCAAGCCTCTTTAACTTAACCTGGACGCTGTCTGTGCTGCTGAGAGAACAGAGGCCTGCAGCAGATGCTTGCATCATAGCCGAGAGAACTCCAGCCTGCCTACAAATACACTTGTTATGATACTCAAGAAAGGTGTCCATTAAAAACCAAGAGCACATTCTTTCTCATGTGCTCAAATACGTTTCTGAAAGTGGCTTTTGCCGACTCTGCTGCCTACATTAAGCTCTGTAAATGATTCCTGTACTTGGATTAAAGAGGAAGAGCCTCCACCATTAACACACAAACCATCTTGACGTTTACTGAGATTCTTTTTTGCATATGATATTAAACTCTCTTCTTGACACTCTTACTACAATATATCAAGAACACAGTACAAAACAAGCATTTATTATTTCTCATATGGAAGGCACCGTGCTGTGTGACCCTGGAACTATAAAAAGATTCAGTGCCTAATGTCAACTGATCACATGCTATTATTAAGAGGACCAGATTGACATTCATGGAGCTGTAACAAGTTGAAACTGTAGTCCACAAAGTGACTATATGGTCACTTTTATGGTAATTTAATAGAATTTATTTTAACCCTTTGATTATCAGTTTTTAATACTATAGTTTGATTACTGGATAGCCTGTAGTGCTAAATGTTAGACCCGATGGAAATATGCCCAATAGAATGCAGTAGTTTGTAGACTCGATCCATATATATTTAGGAAATGATGATGTTAATAAGCTCATTGCTCCAGGGAAGCAGATCAGTGAAAATCAGATATACAAAATTCAGTAAGTTCATGTAAGCAAGATGAACTGGACTTATACATATTCCTAGCACTGTGTAGTCCAGAGGCTTGGCCTTGTGCTCAGAGTATTGCCATTTTATTCATGACCGCTTAGAGTCTGGGGGACTTGGGGTTACACTTAATTTCCTCTGGGCTCCCTTCTCTGCCTTCCAGCCAGGCATGCTAATTCTGTGGGCTTTGTGGAGGGTTGTTTCGAGATGTGTATTTTGTGAGCAAAAGACTATACAAACCACAGATGCTACAAGATAATTTAAGTGGTGGTAAAGAATCCAAAAACCATTGTCTTTCTCCTGCTGTCAGTGACCATGTATTAATATTTCTGCACTGACATTTTGGGGCTTGAGTTCTTCCTGGCAAACCCTTTTGCACACTTGCAGATGTTTGGCTTCATCCTTGTTTCACCAACAATAACAGCTGTTGACAGAGCATTTGCATCGTAGAAACTAGTATAAGTAATCTAAGGATGTTCCAAGGGATCCAGGACAAGGTGTAGGGATTATGAGGGGAAATAACACCTTATATAAAAGAGACTTGAACATAGGAAACTTGGTTTCCATGAGCTTGCTAAAACCGAGTCCCCTGAGTAGTAACTGTATTTGCTTGGCAGTAGGCCCTTTTGACTTCCCAAATGAATACAGTAACAGATTGTGCATAATGTGGCCTCTTTCTATAAGCTATGTTATTTTAAAAATATTTATTTATCTGTTTGTTTATCTGTGTATGGTTATTTTGCTGGCATGTAATTCTATGAACCATTTTGCATGCCACAGGCAGATGGAGCCCAAAAATGGGTGTCAGATCCCCTGGAACCAGAGTTACAGGTTGTGGTGAGTCACCTGATATGGGTGTTAGGAACAGAAACCTGGATCCTCTGCAAGAGTAGCAAGGGTTTTTTCCTCTTGAGCTGTGTCTTCAGCCCCTATACTATGTTCTTACCTCTCCTATTAGCCGAGTCCTTGTTCTCATGGGCCCCAGTAGTGGCAAAAACTGTGGGCTGAACTTGCAAGTCTGAAATGAGTAGTATCAAGCCAGATGTGAGAGAGTTGCTGCGAGTTAGAGGGTGTCCTTCGAATCCCACCAATGCTGATGGATCATTTAAGAGAGACATTCATTAAATGGTACATAGACTATAGTGCATTTGGGAGCCAACCAGTTATTTTAATGTGTCCTGATTTGTTTGTGATTATTCTGCATAGAGCCTCATATAGACAGTCAAGGGCCCCGCCATGCTTTGGAAGGGGCTAAGTGAAGAATGGTGTAGTCTTTTAGGAGTTACCTGTACTGTATCTTCCCTTAGTCGCCCTGGATAACAAGCCAGGCTTCCCACCCCTGCAAGCTGGTCCTAGCTATCTGATTGGGGATTTCCTAGAGTCTTCAGAACAATGGCTTCTGCAGGTAATTGGTCGAATACTGGAATTTCCTATAGTGCTACATAGACCGCAGATTATTTCAAGTCAAGTTGAACACCTGTACTGCTTCATAGTTCCTGTCTTCTATTCCAGGAGGAAAATCTCATGGCAGCAGGCATTCATAAGTCTCCTTGATGACAGCATCTTGATGACACTGTTTTCCTGGCACTTAAAGATATAGTAGTGTCTTAGGATAAAGTTATATCCCCATCATTGCTGGTGGCACCAAAGAAGTCACCTAATTTGAGACAGGTCCCTCAGATTTGAATCCATGGTCTCCCTGGATTTTAAATTACTGTCCATGATCACTATTTGCTCTCTGTTCAATATTTGGATTGGGAGGTGACCTAATCAGAAACTTTTGATGTTGTGTATAGAAAGATTATCGCTATAGATAGGGAAGAAGGTGTCAGAAATATAAAAACAGGGAACCCACAAAAGGTGCTTGTTTTGAAGGCCTTGAGACCTGAGTTCAAATCCCCAGAAACCATATAAAGGTGAAAGAAGAACTCCACACAGTTGTCCTCTAACACACATCCATGCACACTATACAACCATACATACATACATACACACACACACACACACACACACACACACAAGTAAATAAGTAAGTAAGTAAATTGTACTCTCTTGCAATAGGAGATGACTCCTCTGGTTTGTCTCTGCTTTTACTTCCCCACTAGATAGGTGCTTGTGGCCCCCAGGGATCCCTCCCTTTGGTCAAGATAGCTTATATGACTTCCATTTCCTATAGCCTAATGCATGAACAATGAACGTCATACTATGTTGAAGAATGGCTCAGTGAAAAGAACAGACATAGAGCTCTGGGGCCTACTGTTCTGCTGTACCAGTGAGACAATACAGCCCTGGACCATAGTTACCCCAACTCTGGAAGGCTCTTGGTTTTCATTATAAAGATGAAGTGGTAAGATCCAGTGGCTTCCTTGTATTAGGGAAAACATGCACTTGGTCATTACATTGTACACAATGCAATTATATGCATCTTTCTACAGAGAAGTCAGTGTCTCTTCAGCTAACACTACCAGAAGAGAACGAATTCCACTTTGACAGAGAATTCTAAAGCTAATTACTCATAGCATCTTGTTGGGGAGAAGATATTTACATCAGTGGCCTCTAGGTTAAGGACCTGATCACTACATTGTATATTTCCGATTTGCCTAAGACCACAGTAGACTTTGTATTTTATAAGCCAAAACATGAAATTAGTAGCAATAGCTTTTAATATGTATTTCACACTTGACTGTCATGTCTCTCTAGCAACCACCTCAACACACACACACACACACACACACACACACACACACACAGACGAACCTCTCAGGCCATGACCCACTTATATTCTATCCCACAGCCTTTTAGCAACCTAGGAGATAAAGTGGAAATTTATTTTTCCTAAGTAAAAGCAATTTGCAATAAAAGCCCACTTGCTAATGGCATCTCAATATCAAAAGAAGGTAACTGAGAATGCAAACGATATATTCATAAAGTCTCAGAAACGTCCATAAGAGAAGTATAGAAACACTAAGCATGTTCAGCGGGGGGGGGGGGGGGGGCTATTATCTTTGAGTGTCAGAAAAAAGGCTTGGTGGAGCAGAGTTTACTCATGTTCGAATGAAGAAACAGCATACATATTGTGAGTAAAAGCTACAGCTGGGTTTGCTTCATACCCATCTATAGAACTATATAGTTGTTTTTAAAGGAATGGATCTCTAATAAAATAGACCATTATTCATAGAAGCCCTCTAATTAGTTCCAGTATATATGTCAGGTTTGAAAATAATTAGAGTCCTTTTATATATGTTAACATTATGCAAGTTACCTCTATAGCTTTTGAAAACTTACCTTTAACTAACTTGACTGATTCATAAAGTCACACATGATTTCTGTCTATAGCCAAGAATTGCAAGAAAGAGTGTATTTGCCTAGGAAAAATAGAGTTTTTAAGATAACAGGGCAAATGTTCCTTCAAGTACAGAGCATGGCTCATTTTAGTCGCAACCTCATTACACTGAGCAGGTATTTTTCTATTGCTCGTCATGTGATGGAATTATGTGGCATATGATTTCCTTTGGGATTTTGAAAGCAATGAAACTCTGGGCATGAGAAAATGGTCTTGGGGGTTCTTACATTGCTACAGTTCCTGCTCATTCAGGTATGAAAACCCAGGGAGGGAGATGATTGGGAGGGAATCATAAGGCTTCCTGGATAATGCAAAGGGTAAGAGCTTCTGAGAATCTCTGCCTTTCAGCCTGGACATGATGTCCCTTTCTTCATGCAGGTATACACAAAAAGATCACTCATATACATAAATGAATCTTTTAAAAATGTTTTAAACTGCTGGACTTATCTAGAACACTATAGCCTTCCCTCCAATAAGAATCCTGTTTCATGGTTTTTGGTTTTGTTTTGTTTTTGTTTTACCACTGGATTTATCTAGAGCACTATTTGATTTATTCACTTTGTCAATAACCAAAAATGAATCTAAACTCCACAAGGGCAAGATTTGGTCTTATTTGTTGGTTTATTCCCCCAGCCTAAGACAGAGATGTCCGTTGATAGTAAGTGCTTAGTATGTACTTGTTAAATGCTGGATTATAGAGACTGTAAAGGCAGTTAAGATTAGACCTATGAGAAACTAGAAAACAGGCGGAGAACCACAAGAGGTCACACAGAGTAACCAGTGAAGGCGGCAGGTCAAGGCCCCTTCCTAGTCAGATAAGAACTTGAAAATATCATCCTGAGGGAGGTAACCCAGTCAGTCACAAAAGAACACACACGGTATGCACTCACTGATAAGTTGATATTAGCCCTAAAGCTCAGAATACCCAAGACACAATTCACAGATCACATTAATCTCAAGAAGAAGGAAGACCAAAGTGTAGATGCTTCAGTCCTTCTAAGAAGGGGAAACAAAATACTCACAGGAGCAAATATAGAGACAAAGTGTGGAGCAGAGACTGAAGGAAAGGCCATCCAGAGACTGCCCCACCTGGGGATCCATCCCATATACAGTCACCAAACCCAGATGCTATTGTAGATGTCAACAAGTGCTTGTTGATGGGAGCCTGCTGTGGCTGTCTCCTGAGAGGCCCTGCCAGAGCCTGACAAATACAGAGGTGGATGCTTGCAGCCAACCATTGCACTGACCACAGGGTCCCTGATGGAGGAGTTGGAGAAGAGACTGAAGGAGCTGAGGGGATTTGCAACCCCATGGAGGGAGCAACAGTGTCAACCTGCCAGACCTCCCAGAGCTCCCGGGGACTGGACCACCAACCAAAGAGTACACATGGAGGGACCCATGGCACTGGCCACATATGTGGCAGAGGAGGGCTTTGCTGGACATCAGTGGGAGGAGAGGACCTTGGGCCTGAAGGGGTTCAATGCCTCAGTGTAGGGGAATGCCAGGGCAGGAAGAAGGGAGTGGGTGGGGGGGGGAGCACCTCACAGAGGCAGGGGTAAGGGAATGGGATTGGGATTTTCCAAAGGGGAGACCTGGAAAGGGGAAAATATTTGAGATGCAAATAAAGAAAATATCCAGTAAAACGGTGTGTGTGGGGGGGGGGGGGGAAGAACGTTGGCTCTTTTTGTAGGAAGTAAGACACTGTGGGAGTATCTTGAGCAGAGGAGTAGGATTGTTGGATACAGGGTTCTTTGGAGTCTCCCTTGCTACTTTGCTGAGAATGGAGTATAGGGACAAGGGTAGACTCAGAGGGTAGGGTCTACCACCAGCGAGAGTGGGAGACTGCCAGTGGGAGAGAGACAGTTCTCCATCACCTTTTTTTTTCTGAAACAATGTATTTGCAGTTTAATTTATTGTTCTTGGTTTCTGATGTTTTGTTTTGTCTTGTTTTGTTTTGTTTGCCAAGAGCGTATTACCTGAGAGTCTCTTATTTTCATAATACTTATCAGTATTAAATTGTGAGCTTAGCCTGTAGGTACAATCATCACTTCACTGGTATATTCCCTGAGAAATGCATTGCTGGGTATTTTTACCCAGTGTGACTATCAGAGCAGGTATATGTAAACTTTGGAAGTCCACATGTCACAGCAGTACAATCTTATGGGATCCCGATGACACAAGTGATTCTTTAGAACTGAAGTGTTGTCATCCAGTGCAGGACTATCCATCTTATTTGGTGGCATCATCACACATGGAATGCAATGTGGACATGTGAGTGCTGAGGGTAACTCATTTCAACCAGCAGAGGGGTTTTTACCTTCCTTTTATTATCCCAGGAGAGAGTTAAGGGAAGACTTTATCTTACTGCTTTTTCTGGGTTTTGTTGTTGTTGTTGTTTTCATGAAATTCTTACTTGGAATCCTGCACATGGATTTTCTTTGTCTGGTATGAACCTCTTCTAATAGTTGATCCTTTTCCAAAAGTATGCATCCCCGTCCCTAGTTTTGCTTTAAAGGAGACATGATGTACTTATCCTACATAGCTCCTCCCTCCACCACACTCCCAAAATTCAGTCACAGAGAATGGGGGAACTGGCTGACTACTGTTTGGGTTCATGTATTTCCATATGTGTATATACTATATTCAGATTTGGTTTTTATTTTTGTGACTTAGAGATGATAATCCTGTCAAAAGACTGTATGCAAAACACAATCCCCTTTTTGGAAATAATGAAAACCCTGAACAACAATGTGTTGAATGACATAATCTTTATATGCATGCTACTCTGTCACAGATTATTGATTAGATTCATATTCATATGGAATAATTGTTGAGATGAGTTTTTCCAGGCTTATTCCCATCTGATAGCTACTGAGGATGCAGCCCATGAAGGAAGCATTGCTAAGACACACAGTGTATTTGTCAAACCCTCATTATGGGCCCCAGAGAGACATCGTACTGTAGGCACCAGTGACTGATTTTCAAGTTGAAAATTTGGACTCAGAAACAAAGAAACAGTGGTTTTGCTGAATGAATATTAGGACAGAATGAATGACAGATTGTCTTAGAAAATCAGACACAGGAAGTGGCTGAGACATTGGGTGCTACAAAGAAGCAAAGGGCTTTATTCTCCTTCTCATGACTCTTAAATCTGTGATGTATACACAGTAATACAGAATGGGATAAACATGTGGTTGCACAAAATTTCAATACACATTAGGATCATTGTAGCTCTTGGTCATGCACTTGTTTGATGTGATCTTTAAAAAAAAAAAAAAAGGTCTCTTTTTCTTGCTTGTGTGGGATCTGAGCCACCAGCTTCTCACAGAGCCAGTCCCATGAGCCAGGGAAGTGGTTTCCCCCACAACTCTTCCTTCAATGGCGGTTGGCTCCTTTCCAATGGCAGTCAGCCTTTTAGTACTGCTGGTAGTCATGTGGCCTCTTTGCAAGTTAAGCCACACCAACGTAGTTTTCAAAACAAGTGTGACCAACCTTGGAGCTTCGTGAGAGAGCTGTAGCTTAGAGGGCATTCCCCCAACATTAAGCGTCTCCCATTCTTAACCTCTACAGCCAGTCCTGGTTTCTAAGTACAGAAAATCTCCTCGTAAGTGGCTTTGCGATCTCCAATTACTGGTTCACCTGGATGATTTCTATTTCCGTATCTAGGTCATAAGGAAGGCAGAGGTGTGAGCCGATTCTGAATAGCCTTGTGTTCTGGTATGCTCCTTTCCTACTTTCAAGGGTTTCTGGACAGTCGAAGGGGAACAATACACTCTCTATGGGTGGAAGTCAAAAGCCTAAAGCCAGTTTTCAACTTTTGCATGTACTAAACAGTGCTTCTTAATAAAAAATAAGAACCATGCTGTACAGCTAGCTCATAATGAGCTACCCTTGCTGTTCCTCTCTGGTGTTTTCTTTAGTTCACTCCTCCAAGTTAAATGCAAAGTTAGGTTAGTGAAGGTCCTTAGGAAATGAAGTTAGCAACCTAGAAAATGGTTGGCTCCGTCTTGACCTTTCTTTTCCTTTTCCTTTTTCTGAAAAGAGATTTTTTTCTTACATATTGTATCCTGATTACAATTTCCCCTCCCTTTGCTCCTCCCATTTTCCCCATCTTCCTTGCCATGTAGATCTTCCCTCTCTCTCTATCTCTCATTAAAAATAATGAGGCTTCTAAGGGATTATAAAAATAAAATAAAATAAAACAAAATAAAAATTAACACATTGGGATAAGACAAAACAAACAGAAGGAAAGGGGCCCAAGAGAAGGTGAAGATTTTTACCTCCTGATCTTATTGGAGAGGGAACCAAGGCCAAGAAAGCTTTGGTGATCTGCCAAAGCCCACACGACTACCAGAAGCTGCAAGCCCTGTCTCCTAACCCCCAAGTCTGGAACTCCAGCATACTCTCCTCCCTTTTAAATACATCGAGTTCCTTTTCCTTGCGTATCCTTGACCAGGTTCCCAAGCCCACTAGAAACACCTTATACATTCAAATTCTTAATCTATTTTACTGTATTGGCTACACAGACAAATAACTAGTAATAAAAAAGCAAAACGTGTAAATATAATGGGCATACACTATTACTTCTCAGAGTTTATAGAGAAAATCATAAGGTAACAGAGGCTTCTGGGTTTTCTGCCAGTCTGACTCCTTTCAGTACTCTCCAGAACTACGTCCTGTCCCTGATGCTGCAAAAAAACATGTCCCTCTAGTCTCCTTTCAACAAACACATTCACCTAAGCATTAAGAACAGGAATACTCCTTTGCCTGCTTTTCCTCTTAAATCTAGCACCCGAGGGATCTATATTTTAACTATTAATAATTGCCATAGACTTTCTGCATCATATATTTTTTTCTGAGTTGCAGAAGCATGGGAGTAGAAGGCTAGACTACAGTATCTCTGTGTGTAATCATCAAGAACGAACTAACCTGTGAATCTCTGGAATGCCTGAGCCATGGGTTCCCCCATAAAATGTGAACTGGCTGCTGTTCCCTCCTACTGTCTCTTTGGTGATTCTTTTTATCAGAGCTTAGATACAGTGCCTTCTATTTCATACAGCTTCTTAGGACAGGTCTCTTAGCTGTACCTTATACCTCTATGACTTAATTTCCCATTGTTGCCCTTTAAGATGTCATTTAGTTGTTGAGATGCTAAATATAAACTTGTATCATCATTAAAATGATTGGGCGTGTTTGTTTAGAAGGTGGAGCTCCCAGGCTAGGTGTAAGGGAATTAGAGTGACGACATGGAAACTTTTCCCTTTCATATGCAAATCTGGCATACCATGTGTACAGCTATAGCTGGTTGGTCAACTCTATGGTCTGTGCTCTGACAGAGCAAGAAGGAATCACATAGCTCTGAATGCCTGAGAAAAATCAAGATGGCGTGGGATTGGCAAGGAGCCTACCCAGTGTTACCTGGAATGACCTGAGAGGAACAAAGAGAATCACTTATGTCTACTGCCCATCCCCCACATATCCAGTTTATGATTAAAATGAAGCCTGCCGAGTGTCTTCCAGGAAGCTTTGGGAACACTGTCGCATATGGCCAAGCCCCTCTATGACTTTCTTTCATTGAAATTTTAAAGCAACATATGCTAGTTTTTAAAAGCTTTTCTCAGTCTGATCTTATGTTTTGGGTTTTTTTTCCTCCTGTACTAAATATTGAACTTAGACTTTCACTCATGCTGGACTGTGTGACTGAGCTCACCTCCCCAGCACCAATATACCTCTGCTAGTGCTATTATTATAGTTTTATTTGGCCTTGTTTCAGAGCCTGTATTAGTAGCAGCTGGTGGTATTCCGTTCTTTATAAATTTAAGCTGTGCTCAAACTGTACTGGATAGTTAAGACCTAGCCCTGAAATGTCCTCCTTAATCTCAATCACATTCTCTGTCTCTGTCTGTCTTTATATATATATAATGTGTATAATATATATATATATATATATATATACATCTCAGTCTCTCTGTGTGTGTATGTGTGTTGTTTTCATGCTTGTGTGCATGTGTGCGTGTGTGGTGCCGCATGTCAGCTGTCATATGTATCATACGTAGGCCTTGTCCTTGCTGTTGACATCTTAGAATGAAATTCTATGTAGCTAGTTTACAGATAGAAGGTTGGAGATGGACATCTTATTTTACCAACATGGTCTGTTTTCATCCCTGGTACTGTGAAACTTTATTCTAGTGGGTAAAGATACTGTTAGATTTCTATCTGTCGGAGTATGGCAAAGGAAATTGTTCAGGGATGGTGCTTTTTTACAAATGACCACCAGGTGTCAGCAGAGGATGTGAAAATAGGCAACACCTGCATTACTGATTTTAATTCACTAAAGCCATTCTTTCCCACCGACAGGAAGCCTCTGCTGGCCCCTTCTCCTTAGCATCAAATGTTTTCTCCTCAAATCTGCATCATTTCTTCAGTCTTTTCTCATCTAACACTTAAGTCTGGCATGCACAGTGATAGTTCTACAAAATAAGCTATTGGTGCAAGACAGGGTGGTTACCATTAGAAATCTCATTTTGTTTTACTAAAGTTCAAACAGAGACTAATTATGCAGCACATAATGTTAAGGCTACCTTGTACCTATCTCTTTTCTTTTCTTTCTTTCTTTCTTTTTTTTTTTTTTTTTTTTTTTTGGTTTTTTTCTATTTGGTTTTTTCTGAGACAGGGTTTCTCTGTGTAGCCCTGGCTGTCCTGGAGCTCACTCTGTAGACCAGGCTGGCCTCGAACTCAGAAGTCTGCCTGCCTCTGCCTCCCAGAGTACTGGGATTACAGGTGTGCACCACCACCACCTGGCTCTCTTTTCTTTCAAAAAGCAATTTAGTGTGTGTGTGTGTGTGTGTGTGTGTGTGTGTGTGTGTGTGTGTGTTGCTGTTTTCTCTAGCTTCTCAGCTTGCCTCTTCATTTGGATAGACTGAGCAGAAATCTGAGATCTTTAGTACAGAACATTGAGCTGTAGGCTGGGACAAAACTAGAACTAGGGAAGCACTTAAGCCTCACTTCCAAAAGATAGCAATTTGAAAACAGTTCCTTTTGAATATGCCATCAAACTCTAAGTGAATCAAAGCACGTAGCAACTGTGGGATGGCGGGGACACAAACCAACATATGGCCTCAGCAGCTACAATTGCTGAGGCCTGGGATCTGCAGGGAATGAAGAATAAGGCCTAACACATAGCCCTGGACCCACTACCTTAGGAAAGGGGCTGATAACTGCACAGGGCTAGAGTTTAGACATGTTGTAAAGATTTCAATTGGAATGATTGATGATATTTGACAAATAGCATTATAAACAATATCAAGGGATATTCAGACTCTGCTGCTTTGTAATAAATAAGGTATTATAAGGCAGCACGTCAATGGAGATTCAAAACTGATTAGAATATTTTCTTTATAGAGATTTTGATGATAAGGACAAGAAGAATGTCCTTGTTCTTAAAGTGTTATAAAGGGTGGCTGCAAATCCTATTCTACCCTCACATGCCATTGATGAAAGGAACAAACATTCTTTCTGGGGTCATGCCTAGTTCAGTGTCTGGCAGACACACATTGGAGGAATGCCTCTCTGAAGTGTCTTGTAATATTCTTTAAGCAGCTTTTTTAAAAAAAATCTCCTTTATTGACTTGATTTCCAATTAATATAAAAACTATATATAGTATATGTAAGGAAAAGATATAATTTACATACTATCAAAGTGCATTTACTGTGGTGTCAGTTTTGGCTAATGGTCTCTGACATTTCTTGCTATTGAGGACAAAGCCTTTGGCAAATGCTTGTGGAAGCTTGAATCTTAAAGTATGGCCACATTGCTTCACGTCTGTGGTGGTTTGAATGAAAATGACCCCCACAGACCTAGATATTTGAATGTTATATTCGTAGTCCCTCTCTTGGTGAACCTGTTTTGGGATGGATTAGGAGGTGGAGGAGGTGTGTCATTGGGGGTAGGCCTTGAGGTTTCAAAATATCATGTCATTCCCAGTTAATTCTCCCTCTTTGCCTATACTTTTGGATCAGGATGTAAGCCCCTGACTTCCGCTACAGTACTGTGCCTCCCCACCTGTTTCCATGTTCTCCACAATGATAGATGTGTACTCCCTCTGGAACTGTAAGCCCCCAATAAACTCTTTTTTTCTAAGTTGCCTTGGTCGTGGTCTCTCTTCACAACAATCAAGGAGAAACTAAGATAATGTCCATTCTCATGTCTTTTGGCAATAGTTTCATGTTCTCTTTCCCCCTTTTGCAGATCACTGGGGTGATCCTGTTGGCGGTTGGAGTCTGGGGAAAGCTGACTTTGGGAACCTATATCTCCCTGATTGCTGAGAACTCCACAAATGCTCCCTATGTGCTCATTGGAACCGGCACCACCATTGTGGTTTTTGGCCTCTTTGGATGCTTTGCTACTTGCCGTGGTAGTCCATGGATGCTGAAACTGGTGAGTACAGTATCCCAGCATCATATGCCTTCACAATTATTTTTATGAAACAATAAATTCATGCCACAGTTAAGTTGCTCTTTTTGAAGCCACAAAAAAGACTTTAATATTCATTGATTTTAATTTTATACTAGACTCTTAACTAATCCACCCTTTAAACCTCCCAGTGGGAAAAACTACCTCAAACACAGCCTGGCACTGTAAACATAGTCCCAGCTTCCTGAGGTAAATTGGCAAAGCACTGGCCATTGATTCCAATAAACAATTAATGTCTTCTTGGCAAGATGCCTTGTGCCAGTCTCAAACTGGCTTAGAAATCCTTTGTGGGGTGTGATGCGAAGCTTTGGTGGGCAAGGGATCATCCTGAACATGAGCAGCCTTCCGTGTCCAAGATCCCATTGGAGCAGACCTCTCTTTCTCCGTGAAGCTTGTCATGCAAGGATGTGTGTGCAAGCTCTTCTTGCCACTTGTACTGTCTGACTCTGTGCTGTGGGAGTTGAACTAAGCCAGAAGCTCTTGCTCAGAGGGCTAATGCAATGACAATTAGCTTCCAGGGCCACAGCAGAGGCCTGTACCTAATAATGCAGACAGAGCAAATACATCCCTAAAGGTAAGGGCAGCTTGCTGAACGATCCTTATTGTGGTTTTAACTACCATTAGAATCTTATGGTACTCCTTTAGATTTAATCTTAATAACTGAAAAAAAAAACAACAATAACAATTTATCCTAAAGAAGATGCCCAAAGAAGATGTCTAACTATAGAGTTAAATGTCCATTTTCCCACTTGCCTTCTGATAGTTATCTTTCCACATAACTTTCCGGTGGATTGGAGGGTTGGCATAAGACTCTCCACAGAGTAGTGTGTGCTTCTGATCATATTTTCTATGAACTATACAGAAAAAATTATGTAAACTGCATGTAATTACCCCACTCAATATTTTACTGGTTGTGTATTAATGCAGAATTTCATCAATATTTAGAGAAATGGATATTTTAACCCAGTGCTTTCTTCTTTTAGCATATGTGTCAGTAAGAGGACTTGTTTGTGATCCCATACAAATGTATATACTTACAAGTCATATGTATATATTATAGCTAAGCTATGCGGTATTGTGTAGCCCATCCACAGCATTATTTAGGGTCCTTGCACGCATTCAGAATGGCTCTATTTTATTTTGAGGCGAGAAGAAGGTTATAATATATATGACTTGTTGATAAGGAGTTAATTCCTCTTCCTTTTGTCTGTTTTTCAAAGTCAGAAAAATAGCAAAAACCTCCCTAGCTCATAAGTACCATGCAATGTCCTTGAACTCAGAGATCTACATGCATGTGTACAGAGACGCAGAGTGTGTGTATATGTTTCAAATTGGGAAGTGTCAGTAGAATGAGAAACACTGGGATTGTTGTTAGTAGTCTCGTGTGCTTGCTTTGTTAGAGGTAATAGATTTCATTAATTGCCCAGCCCAGAGCCAAGCATCCCCATATGAACTGACCAGTTGAGGGTACCATGTTCAGAGACAACCAGTAAAGTGAAGAAGCACGCCATGCTATACACACTCTGGCCTTTGACAACATATGAGAGGCTGCACTCCCAAGTAAAATGGGTGTGTAGTCATTTACTGTGAGATATGGCTGAAAAAAAAAATAGAGATGTGTGCTCAAATACAAAGCAGTAGTACAGCTTTGCATCCTGGCCATGCTCATACATCCAAGGGACTGATGAGTATACATGTGCTTGGGCCCTTATGCTTTAAGCAGAACCACTACTGGTGGGTAGAAATTGGAAGTAGGAAGACCTGTGGCCAGGGACAAAGAAGTCATTCTGTTAATTGGAACACTTACAAAATAGAACAGTCAAGGCTAGGGTGACAGCTCAGTGGTGTATTACTGAAACGTTGGGTTCTACAACCAAGCCTTAAAAAGAGGGGAAAAAGAAGATTCAACTTGCAGGTTCTAGTTCACCATTAAGAAGTTGATTGAAGGCTGGGCAGTGGTGGCCCACGCCTGTAATCCCAGCACTCTGGGAGGCAGAGGCAGGTGGATTTCTGAGTTTGAGACCAGCCTGGTCTACAGAATGAGTTCCAGGACAGCCAGGGCTATACAGAGAAACCCTGTCTTGAAAAAACCAAATCCAAAAAAACAAAACAAAACAAAACAAACAAAAAAAGAGAAGTTGATTGAAATGCCTCCTAGACAGGGCAGAACAATGTCCTATGAGAACTCTAGAGAATATTTTTTTCTAGCTTAAATAATTTTTTTTAAAAAAAGATTTATTTATTTATTATATGTAAGTACACTGTAGCTGTCTTCAGACACCCCAGAAGAGAGCGTCAGATCTCTTTAAGGATGGTTGTGAGCCACCACTGTGGTTGTGGGATTTGAACTCAGGACCTTCGGAAGAGCAGTCAGTTCTCTTAACCGCTGAGCACTCTCCAGTCCACTTAAAAATTTTCATATTGAAAGTAAAACAACATATTTGAGTACATGACCCTTTCATCCTTCTCCTGATTGACCTGAGCTGATGAACACCGTATCAGTTCTACGCCCCAGAATGTTTGTACATATTAAAATGACAGTTTTCTATATTGATACTCATGTGAAATTCTAATAAGGGTATTTACATTTCTGAATTTGCTCTAGTAATAATAAGAACTTGCCTAATTGCCCCTAGCAGAAAGATGTTCACTCTAAAGAAGCCCTCTCAGCTATGTGTGGTCTGAATCTCTCCCCTCTCCTTTTCCCTTTCTATCCACATGTCTGTCTGTTGGGGATATATATATGTATATGTGTAGATGTATGTGTATGTGTATGTATATGTATATGTATGTGTATATATATCCAAGCACAGGTGCCCACAGTGTCCAGAAGCATTGGAAGTCCTTGGAGATGGAGTAATGGGTATTTGTGAGGGGCCTGTCATTGGTGCTGTGAACTGAACTTGGGTCCTCTACAAGAGCAGTCTGTGCTCTCAACTCTTGAGCCATCTTCCCAGCGCTGAAAAGCCCCCCTCTTAATCCTGCCTTGTGACTTTATCCTTGTTCCCTTTGTTTTTTTAGTATGCCATGTTCCTGTCCCTGGTGTTCCTGGCTGAGCTTGTTGCTGGCATTTCTGGATTTGTGTTTCGTCATGAGGTGAGTGTGTTCAGGGTAGAAAGACTTGGGTCTGTGTGAAGAGGCATTTTGGGAACGAGTGGAGTGTGTAAAGGGTGCGTGCAGGCTGGGCAGGGACCCAAACTTTCACACCCTTCAGTGTTGATCCCCACTTGAGGTTTCTCGGTAGCTCGTTCATCAAACGATTCTCTTCTCTGTTTGAGAGCAGTAACTTCTAATATAGATTTGATACTCCTTTGAAAGTAGTTTTTCCCACAAAGCATTGGGTGCTATTATAAGATTTCTGAAACTAGAGGCAAGCTGAGCTCATTGTCTTGTTTGTAAATCCATTCTTATAAAGAACAGGAAAGCTGTGTGTGGTGATGGATCCAGAACATCATAGACAGTGGATGTACTGAGGGCTTTGACTGTGGCTCTTAAATGCCAGGAAGCATGTCCCAAGCTCCGTCTTTACCCTGCTGTGCTATCTTCTCTCGGAGCTTGGCTTGTGGATGTTCCAATCCTTTCCCCATTGGCCTGATTTTGCCCTTGACTGTAGGTAGCATTCCAAATGCCAAAGCTAACTTCCAGAACCTGTTGCTTATGACGCTGCCTCTAGGTCTGCTGCCCATTCTTATCGGTGAGCTAGAGAGAAATGGGGTGAAGTGGGTGGTAGCCTCGCCAGCCGTGCTGGAGGGCATCAGTGCAAGTGTGAAAACCAGACGTCCTCTTCTCCCTTTTCATTATATTCAGTAGGGATTGCAGTCTCACGCTGATTACCAAATAAAGGTTGACTTTGGCCAAGTGGTGAAACTCACTGGGTGACAGTAAGTCACATTGATACCACTTACTTGGACCAATGTGGTAAAGAAGCCTGGATTGCCTTTAGGGCAGCCACAGTCTTGTTTCTTAAGCCTGTGTCCTCAGGGTAACACAAAGCCTATTCTATACACAACACCCTACTCTGAGAATTTAAGAGTGAAGTGAGGTGACAGAATTGGCTATGATAGCCACTTCGCTTGTAGCCACTTTGGCTTGTAGCTGTCCAATGGATATTACTTCCAGAATTTAGTAAGGAAAATCCCTACATGGGAGGGTTACCATATTTAACTTGGAGCTTGCCACCAGATAATTATTGCCACTTTCTGCTCTCCTAATTCAGAGGCATTGTATCAATCAGGCCTTAGTTTTACCATAAGCCACATGGCCTAGTAGTATACCTAAAACCTCACTTACCCCACATTTCAAGGGGATGGAACTTGAAAATGATCCCAAGGGCAAATATATTTACTGACAAGGAGAAAGGATTTCGTTAACTTTTTACTAACAAGAAAGCCCTTGTCCTTTAGCCTCTTTCATTTTGGCCTCAGTAATTACAGTTAAGTGAAAGGTAGCTTTTGTCCTACTGCTGCATAGTAGAATAGAGGTCAGTTTGGAGTCAATACCTTAGTCTTCACATCACACTGGTGTCTGGTCTGTTACCATTCTAACTGCATAAGTCAAAGAATATTATAGAAAGAAAGTTTGCTGTGAAACAGTTAAAAGAAAAATAACTGGAAAATTCATGCCTGATGATTGACCAGTCAGTCATCTTTATAGCACTTTTAGAATCTACCTAGCCATTTCAGTGAGCCATTTGACAGGCCGGGTTCCCTCTAAATTAGTAGTTGAAACCAACTTTGTCTTTACATTCCTCAGCTAGTTAAACCTTTGGTGAATTTTCTGAGCTCCTTTGTCTCAGAAAATAGGCTTTCCCTCTCTAGTTACCATCAAAGGAGAAAATTTCAGAAAAAAAAATGGTGCTGGAAAACTGGTAGGAATCTGAGTCAGATTAGGACACAATGGACTGGATATACATCCCCCTTTATCTTCTGTAGATCAAGGACACCTTCCTGAGGACTTACACCGATGCCATGCAGAACTACAATGGTAATGATGAGAGGAGCCGGGCCGTGGACCATGTGCAGCGCAGTGTAAGTTTTAGGGAAGGAGATGGGTGCGGAGCCTGCATGTACAGTTCTGGGCTTAACCCTCTAGACTTGGTGGGTAGGTAGGTTAGAGCAGTTGCATATACTGTTGATTCTCATTCTCAAATGCTTGGTCCAGTTCTGTTTTCAAGAGTTGGGTCCAAGCATTTGCCCAGGCTTTGGTTTTCTAGGAAGTGAGCATCAAGAAGACACATTCTCCAATGTGTCTTGTATTGGTAAGAGTGCTAAACCTGGCAACAATACCCCATTTGTCCTTCAAAACTGAACCATTTAAAAGGAGGTAGGTGGTGGATACATGTTGATCTAGCTAACCGCTGATTCCTGAGGGCAGGCTATCTAGACTTGGTGACTCCAGCCTTGACAGAGAAGGCATATGAGCAGCATCTACTTGGGGCAGTTTACTAAAGGTAGAAATGGACCAAAAGACAACTGAGAATCTGTCAGGTATAGTTTACAAAGGGGAGAATGATGTAATTATATTTAAACTTCATAAAATTTTTAAAAATTAAAACTTTTAAGATTTCCAGTTTTATTTTGATGACATTTCAGACTTTTTGGAAAGTCAAAAACTACATACTCAGGTTTTACCAACCGGTAACATTTTTGTCTCATTTGCTTTCATATTCTCTATATGAGATATGAGAAAACTTTTTATAAAGGGGATAAAGAGAAAATATTTTAGGCTATGGGGAAGGTCTTATACTCTGTGTCACAAACAACTGTGCCACCACAGCACAAGAGGAGCCATGGACAATAGGCAATGACCAAATCTCAAAACACCTTTATAAAACTAGGCAGGTGGTAGGCTATAGTTCACCAATATCAGCTTTCTATCCCACATAGAAATTATTTTCTCTAAGTTATTTATTTACTTATTATTGTAGGTCCAGTGGAGAACTTTTTAGGACCCATTAATTGCCTATCAGTATTCTGGGTGTAATTACCATGTGCATCTGCATATTTAATAGCACTCTTACATGATTGTGACATTTAGCAAGGTCAGAACGATATTACTCTACTTGTGGAGCTAGTAAGAAAAACAGTGTATGTGGCTTCAACTTTCTTCTCAGAGTTCAAATGGGTACCAAAGATGATTGATAGTAGAGCTTAAGTTGATTTTTCCACACCAAAGGTATATGCTATATTGGGAGCCTGGCTGATGTATAGCCCTGACCGTCCTCTTGAGTCTGCCTTCTGAGTGCTGGGATTAAAGGCGTGTGCCACCACTGCCCAGCTTGATGTTTTTCTCATAGAAGCCTCAAAGCAAGAAATGAGGAGGTCACAGCATCTGCTCAACCACTCTTGAATTCGTTTATTTTCTCGTTAACAGCTGAGCTGCTGTGGTGTGCAGAACTACACCAACTGGAGCAGCAGCCCCTACTTCCTGGATCATGGCATCCCCCCAAGTTGCTGCATGAACGAAACTGACTGTAATCCCCTGGATCTGCACAATCTGACCGTGGCTGCCACCAAAGTTAACCAGAAGGTACTTCTTCCTCCCAGCCCTAATAGGACAGGCAGGTGGTGTGTGTTTGGGAGGCTTTTGTTACAGTTGTGAAATTAAGACAAATAGATTAGAAAAAGGTAGTCTCAGAGAGAGTTGAGCGTCTTCCTTTGTGGTGTTTGCTCGCCTAGGAGAAGCCCTTGAGGCTGCTCACTTCTGAAAGAGGAAGCTCTGCCTCCAATTGCTCTCTTGTGGCTCTCCCACAGCAAGTCTCCACCAGGCACAGCTATGTAGGGTTAGCAAATGGTTCCTGTTAACCCCGATGCCTGAGTCAGACGGAGAGTGTTTTCTTTTTTCTTTCTAGGCGCCTTTCTTCTACTTAATATCCCATCGAAACATGGAATTATTCACAGCTGGGTGCCAGTCTTTGGCAGGAAGAAGGGAGTAAGAGTTGACAGACAGCATCTGCTTCTGCTAGGAGGGTGGCCTTTATTTTAGGGAGTTCACTGATGTAGGAAAAGAAATGAACAACTCCAATTCAACTCACTGTCAACATCCGGTTTCCCAAAAAAGGAAAACAGAAAAAAAAAGATGCTGGAAGGAGATATAGACATCATTTCATGGGGAGAAAAGGAGAATGAACTTGCAGTAGTCAGAGAGAAGGGAAATCAATCCTGTATTACACTTTACAGAGAACACAATGAAGACGTGTTACAGCTGTGTGCTACAGCTCTGCATGGAGGTTATCAACATTCTTAAACATATAAAAGAAATGCCCTATGTAAACTATCACTTGAGAAACAAAGGAGCAGAATATGCTATTGAGTTTTGTCTTTAGCTCTCTAGACATGGGACAAATTTTCTTCTCTTACCAAGAAAACATTCTATTCTAGTCTATTCTTCTAATATCTTCCCAGTTCTGTGTTATATGGGCCATGTACTGAATAATTCATAGAGAGATGATAGCCGTTCTCTCAAGATTAGAATATTATTAGGTCATTTCTGTATCTTACCCATTTTATATTGGGATCTGTAACAGTGAATGCTTGGGTTCATGTGGCTGGTAAAAGCAGCAGCGATCCAATTTTGGTTAAAAAAACAAAACAAAACAACTTTTTTTTCTTTTAGGCTATTTAAGGACCCAGAAATCTAAATTCAGAGACAAGAGAGTTTAAATTCTGAATCAGGCATTTGTTAATTGAAGGATCTTGTTGAAGTTACTTAACCTTTCTCAGGATTTGTTTTTCTTATACGTAAAATGTAGATAATAGTAGTTTTTTATCTTTAGAATTAATAAGCACTGACCGCTCTTCCTAAAGGTTCAATTCACAACAGCCACATGATGGCTCACAATCATCTGCAATGGGATTGGATTCCCTCTTCTGGGTGTATATGAAGACAGATTGCACATAAACAAAAAAATAAATAAATTAAAAATAATAGGAATGAATGAAATAAATTATCTAAAGCATAATGACAGGCACAGACCACAGACAAATATAAGTATTAACTTTGATGCAAATATGACGTCAGCAATGTTCCTAGAAATGATGCAGCAGTTCCTATAGGGAATAGCTTCCGTTAGCATCTGAAAAAAGTTTGGGGGCCAGAAAGATGGCTCAGAGGTTAAGAGAGCTTGTTCCTCTGGCCCAGGACAAGAATTCAGATCCCAACACTGAGGCTGTCAGGCTCATAATTGTCTATAACTCCAGCTCCAGGGAATCTGACACCCTTTTATGGACTCCACAGGCAAAAGCACATGTGAATACCCACATACAGGCGCGCGCGCACACACACACACACACACAATGTGTTGTGATCATTTGGTGTTTTGAACTCTACCCTGTGATAATACAGAAAGATGACATTTGACTTTTACTCAATAACCTGGGGAACCTACATTATACAGATTTGGGGTGGAGAACAGGTCGGAGGAAGTGTGAACCATTACATAGGGGATTGGTTGTTTGGTTTGGGGCACAGGATTTATTTTTCTTTTGCTGGCGAAATGATGAAACGCCTGCAGGTTCATTTAACTGATTGCATTGGCTGAGCCCCTACCATAGGAATTTGTTGCTCGGTTTCTAAGAACAGAGGAGAAAGTAGTGGCCCTGTTTGGCAGCTACAGAGATGCCTTTGGAACCTTTTGGGAACTTGCCTTCTCCCCCAAATAGTTAAAGGCTGCCACTTGCAGATACTTTTCCACTGGTAACTGTTGATTTAGACACACCTAGAGGGTGAGGAAATTAACTGCTCTGTTTCTCAGTGTTTCCTAGGAAACCTAGGAGGTCTCTAGATTTATCTCATGCTTGACAACCAGGCTTTCATATTAGGAAATTGAGAGAGATGGTTATGGGTAGATAAGATCGCATTTTAGTGCAAGACTTTAGGATGAATGCAAACCCATAGTTGTAGTCCCAAAGCAATTCTTAATATCTACAGAGATGTGTGGGAACTTAGAGAGTAGGCTGTAGGGCTGAATGATGAATAATAGAGAAAATAAATTCGGGGATGGAAAATATTTTTTAAGTCATCCTCATCTTCTCTTTTTGGTTTACTCTATTACTGAAAGGATGTATTCACTTCATTTCTTATTTGTAGTAAATCCAGCTAACAATTCTTTACAGAATAATATTTATACTTCTCAAGTTTTAATGGACATATGAAATACCTGGAGAGCTTGTTAAAGTGCATTCTAATTCACCAAAAAAAATTATTAAAAAGGAATATCCCAAGCACACGACAGATTCTGGGTCCAAAACTCACAGGTAGAACCTCCAGTTTGGCCTTTCTCACAAGTTCTGTGCTACTTCTTCAATAACTATACACTGTGTGACAGGGAGAATTAGTTCCGCCATGGTTGAACAGGCTGTTACTTGTGTTTGTGATTTCTCCTCCTGGTTGACGTGAGCATATCAAAAATAAAGTTACTCTTAAAAAGTGTCCAAAAATGGCGCTGAGATGCGGTTCAGCTATAGAAAACTCCCATAGTATGTGTGAAGTCCTGTGTTCCAGGCCTCTCACAGGAGAAACACAAACAAAACTCCTCTCCCTAAAACAGTAGCACCCATACGATACTTGGTTTGAGTGCAGAATTCAAGTCATGATGAGGGTGAGCAGAAAAATCTCTGCCAACTAGTTTACTGTTGCTCTTCTCTGTTGGGATTCTCAGGCTTGTGTTTTGATATGTTGGGTCAATGTAATGCTGAGGCTTTGAAGCTCATTCTCCCACTTGGCCATCACTAGGGGGGAAAGAACCTGTGATGCTGGCCAGTTTAGAGAAGCACCTTTTGGTAAAGTGTTTGAGTACCTGCTTTGTCTTCCTGCCTATTGAAGCCTTCCTAGCCCACAGGTTGTTCTCCTGCTACTTTTTAGGAAAGTACTATGTTGTATCATATCCTTAGTAAACATGAGATCAGCAAGCTTCTACCGGAAAGAACCAAATCAGACAAGTCACCCCATGAGTCAGCATGCACTTACCTTCATATTTACATCAGCTAGGAAGGAATATGGATTGTAAATTTCATTGAAGCCATGTTATAGCACTGCTTCAAGTTAATGCACCTTCTCTCTGTAAAGATACTGTGATGATGAAGATGATTTAGAGCCAAGAGTATTAGTGGAATTTTCACATACTATGAACTTTGTTAAACAAAATAGGAATTTAAAAATGAAAGACAGTGAGAGTAGTTGTTGTGGTTGTTCAGATGTTATGACTTAGAATGATTGTTCAGGTAAACTACTTTGATTCTGTTCATTAACTGTCTTCATTTTTGCATAATTTTTATATTCGAGACAGAGTCCTTCACTGGAGCAAGCCATATATTCTGTCCTGAATAAGTCAACTCAGAAATAGGTTGATTGAGTTATTTTCATGTAAATGTACATTTAAACACGCACACATGCATGCACACATGCACACGGGGTACACACTCATACTTCTGTTCCTTCTGTTTGATCTAAAAGTAAGGGATTTTCTACTTATAGTCACCTTTGGCCTTTCTTTATGTTACAAAAGAAGTAGGTGCTTCCTTCCTGGATTAGATTGATAAAATATAGTCTACCTCAACAACATGTTAATTTTAATGTTAATGTATATTAATTATAATATTAGGGAAATATATTAATTATAATATTAGGAAAAGTGTCCTCTGTGGGTCCATTGTACTATCCTCTATACTTCTTTGTATGTTTGAATTTTTTGGTTTGATGAATGGTTGGTTGGTTGGTTGGTTGTTCGGTGGGTTTGACTTACCAATATTTTCTTTTTAGGGCTGTTATGATCTGGTGACCAGTTTTATGGAGACTAACATGGGGATCATTGCTGGAGTGGCGTTTGGAATTGCCTTCTCCCAGGTACTCAAATGATTATGCCGAGTCTAGCCTTGGCCAGCCTCCCACCTTGGTTTGCCTCTCTGGCCTCCAGTTTCCAGCCTATCCTTCTGTGCTCTGGGGAAGGTTGACAGATGAGGTCAGAGATCCTTGCTCATTAGGCCTTGGGGCATCTCTTTATTGATTTTTCTTTTTCAACTTAAATGAAGTTTTTCTGTCAAGGGAATATCGGTTACAGTTTAACTAATGACTACCTCCAGTAAAACAACTTGTTTCTTCACAGGTCAAATTGGGGGTAACAGAAGAAGGTGCTGGCTTTATTGGGACTTAAACAACCCTAAACATCAACTAGATTTGAAGGAGGCTCTTGCCTAGTTGACCTGTCTCACTCCCCCTCCTCTCCTCTCCTCTCCCTCTCCCTCTCCTTCTTTCCCTCTCTCTCTCCCTCCCCCCCTCTCTCTCTCGTTCTTTCATAGTTTCTTTGGATTATGTATAACATTAACAGTCTTCATCTTGTGAGCATTACTTTAATCTTTGGGTTTGAATATTCTGTTTCTGAAGAGGAAACCTAATTCTTTGTGTATTAAACTGTATTTATTAATATTTAACTATATTTTATCCATCTCTATCTCTATTCACCTTTTACAAACCATTGGGAGATATAATTATGCCAATTAAGTAAGCTGAAGGTATTAAAGGATACAACACATTTAGACTAAATCTAAAATTTAGCCTGCCTATAGCCAGTAAGGTCCTGTTTTACAGGCTTCTTGATCTGTGGAGCAAATGGTATGTCCTTGTTATAATAGTCTACAAGAACTGACATGTATACTTAGCAGCTTAAGAAAAATTTTATGTTTAACTCAGATTTTTTTCAGACTAACAGATCATTTTTCATAAAAAAGCCCAGTTCATATGTCAGTAATGGCCCCAAAGTTCCATTTCTATAGAGGCCCTCTCAAAGTCTACCCCTCTCCCTCCCCATCTGTTGTTCTGCTCAGCAATGCAAATGCAGTTTTGCTGTATCCCAGCTTGTTCTTGAGGTATTTTTATTGAAATATGAACTTCAAAGTACCCAAATTATAACTTTGTAATTTTAGTAGGTTATTACTTATGTGGCCCTTGCTGAGATCAGGGAATAATAGATCCCTAACTTGATAGTATGTGTCTCTGTCATGCAGGGTTTAGTATTAGAGACAGTGAAATGCTTTTCTTCTGTGTAGTTATCAAAACTTGTGTGATATGGCATCTCCCAAGAGCATGTGAAGTCAGTCACTCTAAGTGTCATTTGTGTTGCAGTTTTAAAATTCTCCTTAAACAGACTTTATTGCTTTCTCCCTCATGGACTGAATTAAACCCCCCAACACACACACACACACACACACACACACACACACACACACACACACGCCAACACAGACAGACACTAATCAGGTCACAAACAGTACAATTAACTCAGTCTCCAGAGACATTTGAAAGGCAGTTATTGCCCTGAACTTTCTCCCAATGGCTGCAACACTTCAGTAATAATACTTAGCAACATCTCTGTAATGGCCAGGGATAATTTTGAGGATCCCACACCTCGTGATTCATGCAAATGTATAGGGATATACACAACAGCCTTGAGCACATAGTTTCCTCAACACGGGCTGTTAAAAACAGAAATAAGGAAGTATGGTTGACACCTGGGTACACACACACACACACATTGCTGATATAATACATGCGGAGAATACCTCAATGAGCCTGAGATCTGACAGATGAAGTTTCTCATCTAATGATATTCTTATGTGCCTATGTAGTCATGGGTAGGTATGTGAAAGGGTAGGAAGAGCTTGAGGGGTTTTTGTTTGTTTGTTTGGTTGCTTGCTTTTTGGTTTGGTTTGGTTTGGTTTGGTTTGGTTTGGTTTAGTTTTACAAAATTCATTCAGATATTGTAGAACCAAACTTCTCAGATGCTGGTTGATGTGAATGAAAGTGGTCTGCCTTGGCTCGCCTATAATATAGGCCATCCTCCTACTGAATGAAGGCCATCCTCCCTGCTTCTCTCTCTCTTCCTCCCTCTCGGTGTCCCTTTCTCCCTTCCACTTTCCTTCATCTACTTTACATCTTCTTGCCCTCTCCCCACACACTGTTGGCAGAGACTGGCATCGTGCCCACCTGTTGTGTCAGATAGTAAAGGCAGTATAAAGATGCAAGACAAACTCTGCTGAGTCCAGTTTTCTTTATTGACTCGTAAGCACCATGTCCCTTAGGTAATTTGGCTTAGAACCCTTGTTTGGATGGCAGAGTTTGATCTAGCGCCCCCTAGGGATCCTACCTTTGTCCTCCCAAGGACAAGAAGTTGAGTGTGCATTGACAGGATGTTTCTTTCCATTCCTCAGGAAGTGACAGTCTCACTGTTTATTACAGACTCTGGAACTCCCTGTTTAATCCAGGCTAAACTCAATTTGAGACTTTCCCCCTACCTGAGCCACCTTACCTCTTTCACCATATGATTTTGATAGTTATCCTGTTCAAGAGGGAGCTTGGGCAGGAAGAGAGGAGGAGATAAGGACCTCATGGGTGGGAAAGAGCAAGGGAAAGTTTCATCTCTCCTTCTGATTTCCCTTATTTTCCTCCTCTTTTTTCTTTATTAGGAAGGAGATCATCTCTTAATTCAAAGACAAAAGCTATTTCCCAAGAAATATAGAACACATTCCTATAAATTCACCTCTTGATCTCCCACCTCCTTCCATGATGTTCCTTAGAGCCCAGAATCTGATGGGATGATTTGTTCTGTGCCTTAAAGGGCCCTGTTTCCCTTTTCTGTATACAGGGCAGAACAAATTAGGACTCTTCTCAGATAAGAAAGTGGATGCAACATAAATCTTTGGAAGGATTACCTGTATAGTTTGGGGAAGATAGTTGAACCCATTAAACCCATTTATTTATCTGGAAAGTTGAAATGAAAATATTACAAAGAGTTATAGTAAAAAACAGTCAACATTTTATTTTATCGGAGTTTGTTATATTGAATAATGCTTATTTATTTATGTATTTATTAGTGGAATATAGTTTTTCACACTGTGAAATATATTCTAGAATTGTTGATCTTGGAAAATAACAGTCTCTTAGAATGAGGCATGCTGTAAATTTAAAAGTTCTTGCACATCTGGAGGAATTTAGGTTCTCAGTTGGCAATATAATCTGAACATTACAGCCATGATACCTTCGGCCACTCCGCAGTAAGTCTATGACAATGTATATTTTGTGGCATAGAATGACAGAGGCCACAAGTAGGTTCTAAATAAGGTAATGAGTGCTTTATATCTGACAGGGGTTGTTTGTACATTTAAGGTTTTTTTGAGAGATAAGAAGTAGGGACTTGAACCTGCAAGGTGAGTTAACAGGCAGGTGAATACAGTGCAGGTGTTCCGGAGCAACAGAGCGGACACTGATGGCCACAAGGCTGTCTGTCACCTATCAGATGAGGGTGATGAGGTAGACTAGCAAAGTGATTCTTACCTCTGCGTGACTTATGGAAATACCAATTGCTGAACTGTACCTCAGTGACTGGTTCATAGGTAGGTGGTGGGACCTGAAAACACTCATTTCTGATAAAATCACGGGTGACGTTGGTGCTATCGTCCTGCACCATACTATCTTTGGAGATCCCTACTACCTATAAGACAACTGAACATAGCCAGTTTTTTAAAGGCACTATTAGCCAAAGGAAAATGGCCTCTGGACTCAAGTTTACCATTGAGCACCTCTCCAAAGAGTGCTTATCCTCTGGGTTTATAAAACTATTGGTTATTAATGAATGAAGAAAGATGTGACCAACGGTGCCTTGATACTTCTCATCAGATTCACCTGTGTCACAGGTTAATCCAAGGCCCAAAGCAGGGTAGGAACCACAGTGCTTTATGGAAGTGGTGGGACAAACTGGGAGGAGTTTTTGTGTGGCCCCAGAAAAACCTGAAAGTGGTCCCTGAACATATGTGGCCCCGTTTAGGCCTGCGATAGGTCCATGATTGAGAAACAGAATTTAAAGCTCTGATTTCCCATTCTCATTTCCCCACCCACCTCTTAATGATGGTGAGTTTGTTCTCTTACTGGCAAATGGACCCAGTCAAGAATAGTGTCTCTATTCTTGTCTCAAGGAAAGAACCACTATTCTGTCAGACAAGTATAGCCAGGGTATCAGAAATTCAAAGGGTATTTGTCTTTCAGTTAATATTATACCAATTTCATGTCATTTAATTATTTCTTGCATTAATCTCATAGCATGAGCATATTTTAGTTTGTGTTGGTATCAGACATTGTTCTGAAATGGCCACAGCGAGCTGCTACTTCTGGGCCTTGTAGCCAATTTCAGAACTTCCCATTGATCCCACACACTCGTACTCAGACTAGCTCAAACATTGATGCCATAATTCAAATCTGATTTGTTCTTCAGTCCTAACCTTTGCCCTCTCCAAATAAGAAAACCTCTTTGTGTTAAAAGCCATGTCTGGGTATCCATGTATCAGGACAACTCTTTTTGTTGGTAGATAGATGCAGTTGTTATATTTCAAAGTTTAATTCCAAGTATTTCTAGAGTTGAAAGCAGGGGACAGCTTTGTGATTTGAGATTCTTCTTTTACACTTGTTCTTCTCAATAACAGTTGATTGGCATGCTGCTCGCCTGCTGTCTGTCCCGGTTCATCACTGCCAATCAGTATGAGATGGTGTAAAGAGAAGGTGAGTGGGAATGGTGAGTGTTGGGTCTGGGAATTTTCCCCTTCAGTGGCCATACTCCCCTTGAAGTGGGCAGGAAGAGTGCCCAGCCACTGAACTGCCTGGGGGTATTGCCCACTTGTAGAAACCTCATATCCACATGTTGGGGAGGAGGTGGAGTGGATGTCATTGGGAAGAGTGGGCAGGCTGTTAGCAATGGTGACTCCCTCACATGCCTTCTTTTTCTCTTTTCTCTTAGTCTTTCAAGAACTTTGGAATAAGAGGCCTGTTTTTCAAAAGGAACTGCCGCAATCTCTGAAAGACTTCCAAAGAAAGTTATAGCACAGTACATACTATCCCTTCCCTGCTCCCACCACATGCTCCCCACAACCCCAAGCCCCTATGTGCAACTGACACTCCTACCCAGTCAATGCTCTGCCTTTCAGCCCATGTCATGTGTAATGTCCATCTTGTGAAGCCCCGTTGTAGCCAGGCCCCCTGCAGCTAGTCATAGTGAACCCCACCCTAAGGCCCTGTGAGTGCCAGCTCCCTCACATGTACTTGGTCCAACTGTAGGTGACTGGTTATCACACCCTCACTGGCCCCTGTGGCCCTGCATGTAGTAGGGGAGGCTTCAGTCAAGCCCCTCACTGTGGTCCAAGAATGCCACACACCTTTCTGTAGATATGCAGATGGTAATTATCTTTTCTTTTGGCTTAATCTGATTTGCTTTGGTTTTCCCTTTCCTGGGATTCTTTCCTACCTTCTTCAGGCTGTCTAGCACATGAGAGGAGACCCAGTGGGAGGTATTCATGAGGAGAAAACAGCTTGTGGCATACATGGCAGAAGGTGCTGTTAAGCATTAGACAGCCTCCATGTTCATCGTTCCAAGAGGTGGGTGTGGAGAGACAGTTTAGTGTAGGTTTTCCTCTCAGATGAAACCTGGATAATCCTGTTACAAGGTTGTGTTGTTACTTCCCTCATTTGCCCCAACTACTTACTATTATTTTACTTTCCACCTCACCCCCTGCCCGTATTTTTTTTTCCTTGCATTGACATTGTAGACTTTGAGGACCTCATCAGATCAATTTAAAAGTGAGTGTGGAAGGGAAATGAAAGTGAACATGTTTTTAAAAGATCTTAAAAATAATGCCTCTGTCTAGCATGCCAACAAGAATGCATTGATATTGTGAACATTTGTGATACATGTATTAATAAATAGAGCAAATGGCTGTGTTGTGGTTCTCTTCTTTGATTGTGATGACAATCTTCGAACGAACACATGTTCCCATCCTATCTTGCTCCCCAGGGGTTGGGGGACAGCCCCATCTTATGTACGGATGCAGCTGTCTACATGTATTCCCACCTAACCAAAACACTGGACATTTTTTTTAATTATGGATATTTCAGAAACTTGAATCACTTGTCATGAACAAGATAGACTGTTGGCTGCAGAGTTAGGGCCTTCATAGTATTCAGTACACCTCTGAAATTCATGAATGAAATACAAAGGCATCTGCAGAATTTTTTAAGTCCCCATTTAATTTTAAAATGAGATGAGTATGTTATTTCTTTCGTCGTTTCTATGAACACGTAGTCTTCCCTCTTTCATTTTTTCCTCTGGTTCATATTGAGTATAAATGATCTAAAGAACAACTCAATGGCCCAGTGTCCTTGTCTGTATTAATGAGATGCTTACATTTAATGGAAATGTCATTTTTAACAATAGGTATAGAAGGATGGATTATCTACAGTCATTGTTTTATCGGTAATTCCTATTGGCATGCACCACCACAACCAGCATTGCTTTTGGATGAACTGTCAAAAAGAGAAATAGCAGTAAAAGTATAAATTGATCAGTTACCAAAGCAGTGAATCTGAAAGGACCCTTTCTTTCTAGAACAGCACAGAATTAGGGCAGTTGTGACTTTCCAGGGACGTGCATTAATGAGTCTGAACTCTACACACAGTAAACCACACAAGATGTACAAAATAACATTTCCAAAGCATTCAGATGTCCCCTGTCCAGAAGGTCAGTTTCTTAGAAAAGCACAGAAAGTTGTTTTGGGAAACGTGTCACTCAAAATTTTTTCATTATTTAATTTTTAAGTTTAAGTTTATTTTTAAGTCTGGGCTACATACTTTTAATATGAAACATTTGGACTGAGATTTGTTTTACTTTAAGCTTTAAAGTATTTGCATTTCAATTCTGCATAACTTTTATACAATGTACATTTCTCCTTTAAGTAAAACTTAAAAAGGCACAACTTTAAATACCTTTCTTAAAGTTTAAGAAATGGAAGCAATGAACAAATTGCTGAATGTACAACTCAAACTTATACACAGTAGAAGCCAGGATAGAAAATATTCTCAGCACTCCTGATGTTTCCCCTTCACTGCTAGCAGCCATACCCTACGTCCTCACCTAGGAGCAGCAGCTGTTCTGTAGTCCTATTATTAAAGATTTGTCTGCTCTATTCTTAAACTTCCTACCAATAGATTTTGTACATAGACTGTTTCAAGTGCATTGCCTCATCCTCATTACCACATAGGTTTCCATGGTACAAATATGTTACAATCTGTCAGCTTTAGTATTGCTGGGCATTGACATTGTTTTGAGGTTTGGGATAATATGAAGGGAGCTGGAATGAACACTATTGGGACATCCTTTTATGGCCATAAACACATGCACAGAATTACTTGAAAATAATATATACTTCAAGTTAGAAGACACTGCTTAACATTTTCCCCAATATTGATGTAATAATATATAATCCCACCAGCAGTACCAATAGCTGTCTACTGCATATCCTCACTAGCACTTACTATTCTCAATGTTTGATTTTATCCATCCAGTGGATGTATAGTAGAGTCTTAACTTGTGTTCTCCATGTGACTAACAGTATTGAATACTTATTTTCCTCCCATTAGCCATTTTAATATCTCCTTGTCAGGTGTGTCTGTATTTTTGCATTGTCTATGATTCAGCTATCTTTATTGATTTATAGTAATTCTTTATATATTTTAGATACATGTCCTCTCTTGGATTCAGGTGTGGGAAATCTGTTCTCAATTGAGACTTCTTATCCCTAAACAGTGAGTTTTTTACTATAATTCTCAAGAGAGGTTCAGCAGTAATGCAGATAGTCCAAAAAAGCAGGTCTTTCTTCTTAGCAAGAACAGTACATTAGTCCATAATGCTGATTGATTTTAGATGAAACTTTGCCTTTTACTTGTTGTGTACTTATTCTGATGAAACTAGTTCCCACCCCCCTCCTTGATGCACAAAGACTTGGCTCTGGCAGAAAGGTATAGTTTCTATTTACTGAGGTCTGCTGTCCACTCTGATGGGTATAATGTTTGTTTCACATGTACCAAACAGTACATATATTCTCTGATTGTTGGGTGCATGGTGAGGACAAGCCTGTAACTATATCCAAAGAGTAAATTTTATAAATCTTAACATAGTCAATGGCCTTATGAAGGGTTCAACTGTTTACTACATTTCTGTGAATGTATATTACAAGTCCCCACTACAATTGTGGATTTTGTCAGTTTGCTTTATTTTTTTTCAGTTTGCTTTATTTTTAAGCTACACTGTTAGGAAGGTGCAAGTTTAATGTCTCCTTGGTCAGATGGTCCTTTTACCACTGATTATGATTTCTCTCTCATGTTTATTTTATTTGAAATTACAGTTGTCCTGTTCCCATTCTTTTAGCTAGTATTTGTGAGGAGAGTTGTTCTTTATCCCTTTATTTTAGGGGTTTTTTCCCTGTGTAGTATAGATGTGCTTTTCATGTGGCATACAACCACATCTTTAGGTCAGTCTGAGGTAGACTTAATTGGCAGCTGAGCCTGGTTATGTGCTATTATTACTGACACAGTTTACTTTATTTCCACCATGTTACTTTTTTCAAACATCGTTTATCTTTTTCTTTCTCTTCTCTTGAACTATGGTGTCATCTTATTCCTTCCTTGAAAACCATTTCATTACATTTATAGTACAATTAATCCTATTAGTGACTTCATTGTTTAAATTTCCCTACATGAGTATCAGTCTCATCTTCTGTTTCTTGTCTCTATCCTTTGGGGCTCAGGGGTGTGTCTGTAATAAATGACATTAAGAGTTCTTGCTCCTCCTTCAAATAACTGGAGTTTGGTTCCTAGCACCCAGGTCAGCCAACTAACATGCAACCTTAATTCCAATTCTAGGAGAGCCAATGCACTCTCCTGGCCTCTTCGGGCAATTATAAAATGAAGTGTTGGGACATTGTCTTAGTGATAAGTGCATATACTGCTCTTAAAGAGGACCAGAGTTTTATTCCTAGGACCCCCATTAATTAGCTTACAACCAACCATAACTCCAACTCTAGGGATCCAGTGCTCTTAACTTTCCTCCACATACACACACACACACACACTGGGTGCACACATGATTAGAAAATGTGTTCTGGATTGGTTTCAGAGTCTAGAACAAAGAAAGGCTGAGTCCAAAACAATGACCTGCTTTAGGTTTTATTTATCAGTTCACGTTGAATAATTCAACAGACTTGTATCCAACTTGGAAAGTTCTGCTTGTATAGGGAGTTCCATCTTTCTTCAGGTTGTCTTGTTACCAGGACCCATTATTTACATTATTTTCAGTGTGTCACAGTCTGTTTTCTGGTTTCCCCGACTGTTTGTGATTTTACTGACATTTTTAATAATGTTGTTGAGGACAAAGGCAGTGTAACAGTGCTTTTATATCCCTGTGTTGACACACAGAACTTCGCACTTTTGGGTATTCTCAGATTCCTTTCTGACCAATGAATGGATGTACTCCAAACCTCAAGTCTTATTTGTGTGGCTTTAACTCTAGAATTCTGTAGTATTCGTGTTTGTGTCGTGCCCCTTTCCTAGTTAAGGAACCATATTGTTTTCTCATGGGTATGTCATGGTTTTTCGCATTGCCTTCACTGTAAAGAGCTCCGTGTCTTGAGCAATAATGGTGTAATCCAATCTGGACTTTTATGTAGACTTACAGTATATGCACGGATTTGACTTTTTAGATTTTGTTTCTTGAGTGAAGAAATATGGTAGATTTTGCCCACTGACAGAATCTGCTATGTAATTTTGGCTAATGGGCAAATAGAACTGGATCAAAGAATTAACAAATGAACTCCCAGTGCAGGGGCTCTCTGCAGAAAAGTAGATAACATATGCACAGAAATTATAATGTATGTGTATATATATATATTTTTTTAAAAAAGAATACTATTTGAAAATGTCCTGAATTTAGGCTATGGGACATGTAAAAAAGAATAATAGTGCACACGTCTTTAAGCAATATTGATTAATCGCTATATGTATGTTGTGTAGATAGTGAAAGCTAGCAGACTTTCTGCTAGAATAATTCAGAATTGTACAGTTGACTATGAAAAATCTAATACAATGCTATGTATGAGTAAAACTGCACTTATTATCTATTGCTTTATATCAGCACACAGCATAACTTCTCAGTTTAAAGTAGCAGCTACTTATGATTATTATAGGTTTGGGGGATTCACCATCCCAGTTTGGCTTAGCTAGAGGTTTCTGGCCCTGGAATTCTTTGATGAGGTAATAGTGAAGCCATGGGTTGAGACTGTAACCTTCTGTGAAAATTCAACTTGAAGTGGGCACATCAGGATCTCAGCTCAGTCACTCGTTGATAGCCCTTGACCCCTGGTCGTGTGATTCTCTACAGGGTGGGCTTTTGGCGTAACAGCTATTTTGCCCCCTGGATGAACAATCAAAGCAAGAGTTTTTGAGAAAGAAGCCACAGCTTTCTAGCCTAACATCACTTCTGTGCTACCCATTTGCTAGAACCCTTTGAATAATGTAGTTTGTGAAATGGGAGGCTCAGACACAGCTCTAGCTATTAGAAGGTTACTCTCACTGGGCACCATCCTGAGAGCCAACATACCACAGTTATATTTTATTTTACTTCCCCTTGGGACTTTCTGGGAAACTCACATAGAGCCTAGGTAATGACAGCTAAGCCAAGCAAGAAATGTGTTTTACCCTAACTTTATACTCAATTTTCATGAATCTTAATGCTTTCTATTTCATTAAGGTGAGCCAAGGCTTTTTTGAAACTCCCCTCAAATGGTCTCTTCAGAAATCATAAGTCCTGGTAAACAAATCAAATGCTTTAAGTTTCAACAGTATTTTTCTATTGTCCCAGGATGATTTCTAATTTCTGGATATCTATGTTCACCTTTAAAAAACATATAATGGTGATTTTAGTTTCATACCTTCATAGATGTCATGATAATATAGCCCCCAAAAGAAATCATTAAAAGTAAATTCCTTGGTATTTGATTTTACCCTTTCCTCCATGAGTTTTATTTCAGTAGGGCTTACCTGATACACTCAAATAAATGTTGGAGTCATTTTATCTGTGATATCTTTGTGTAAAGAGGCCATTGAGAAGCTGGTCAATGATGTAAAAAAAAGTACTTTCCAGAATAGTAGGGGTTATCTTTGACGTGAAGGAATTTGTGACAGTCTCACTCTACAGGTTTGCATATACAGCCATGGGGCACATTAAGGAGCAAAATCGTTTTCTTCTTTAAACAGGGAGTTCATGAGGGTCAAACCTTAATCATCATTTCAGTCCTCCCCTCCTGGGCAATTTCATCCATCCAGGTTGCTTTAATCACCATGTAGAGGGCAGTGTCTTTCATTTTCAGTTATCCAACTCACACACAGTCTTGCAAACTGCAGATGTGTATAGTTTAGCTGCTAAAAAAACACAACTTAAAAAAAGAGCGTGGAAATCTGGAGTGCTGATACTGATGTGACTAACAGGATCTACTGCAGGAGAGTTCCAGGTCAGTGGGATTTGAACTAAAACAAATTAGAAGTTCGGTAGATTTCCTTTATGGAATAATTCTGTAGGCAAATGCTATGTGCTAAACACTGTGGGACTACAGTGGTGACAAGACAGGCCAGGTCATTATCTATATGAAATTTATGTTTGAAGAGAAGATGACAAAGGACTGGAGAGATGGCTAAGCAGTTAAGAGCACTAGCTGCTCTTTCCGAGGTCAGGAGTTCACTTCCCAGCACCTGCATGGCAGTTCACACCTGTCTGTAACTCCAGTTCCAGGGGATCCAATACCATTACACAGACATACATGCAGGTAAAATACCAATGCACATATAATCAAGAATGAAGCTTTTGAAGAGAATATCAAACACGGTATGCTTCAATAAGGCTAGTTGATAGGTGCCAACAGTAAATGTGAAGGAGTGGCAGTTGAACTTTCACTTTCATTCATGAACCTGGACAAGCAAGCTCTGTTATCTCATCTGAGTTCACTGAAAAGTGGGCTGGAATCAGATAGGGTTTGGGCTGAGACATTTTGCCCATAAGAGAATATGAGAATTAAAGCTAGCTATTTACAATAACACAAACAAGGCTAACAACTTCCCTATATTTGGACCCTGAATGGGCTTCCATAAAGGCAGTAAATCAAGGATTAGATATCTTGTTACATAGAAGAATTGACTTCAGACAGAAAGGGATGAGTATGCATGGGAGAATATTAACAAAGGAGGTACATGCTGTGATCCTGCTTGATTAGCTTTGTGGAGTAGCCCTGGCCTTTCACCCTTGGAACAACCACAGATACGCTCTTTGTACACCCAAGGCTTTGTTGTAAGGAAGGATTTAAAGAAGGGATGCCAATAGCCTTAAGAAAAGGTGTTCCTGTTTTTCAGATCATTGGGCTACATTATGATACTAATGAGAGAACTCAGAACTACACAAATGTGATCTTTGATCCATAGTGTGTGCATCAGCTGAGAGCCTGAGTAGATAGACCAGCAAAATCTCGAGACACACTAAGACTCAGCGTCTACAGTTTTGGAAAGACTTTAGGAGATTCATATTCACACAAAAAGTTGAGAAAGTGCTTATTTGGGATGTAGGCCACTGTTTTCCAAACTTAGCCCTGCTTCAGAATGACCTGAGAGTTGGGGAATTGGCTAGGCAGTTTTTTAAGCTCTCCAGAGAATTCTGATGTGCAGCCAAGTTTGAGAACACTTATTTAGACCACAGATTGAGCCCCAATGTGATTGGTGTCTAAAAATATGGGCCGTGTGGCTACACAAAGAACCAGATTTATGGTATAAGTCTATCAGCTACAACCCTGTACCAATGAAGGAAAATAGCAGCCCCTCATCCAACCCCACCCATCCTTTCACATGAAAGCTGGTAAGTAATGCAGAATGGCTATTCTGGTAACTGGGTGGGACAAGTGTCAAGGGCATTGAGAATTCCTTTCCAGCAGATGGAATCATTTATCAGCTGGATTAGACAGCAGCGATATCTCATTTATATGCAGTGATTTTTCCCCCTCCTCACTAGGGATTAACTCCACAGAAACACAGAAAAACTAGCCTGCCTACTACTCACCCTATTCAGTTTAAATTTATTTTATGTAATTGTATGCAATAATTTATCTGTGAAATTCCTCCAGGGAACGAAGCCACATGGATAGCTCAAGCTGCTGAAGACAGTAAATAGAAAGGTCTTATGCATTCATTAAGTCATAAAGCAAACAGCAGAGGATTGGTGGACAAGAGAAAGTACTTACTGAACATTCATAAAAGGATACCTTTGAGTCTGGGCACCCTTCTTCCATGTCTGTCTCCCAGAAATGGGATTTGAACAATTAAATCTATATGAGTACTTTCAGGGTTTAAATGAATATCAAATCATGGAAACACACAAGCCATACACTACTTTAAGAATTCTAATATAGTAAATTCCCCAGGGTCCTAAAGCTACATTAACTGAGACATTGTTAGAGGGAAGCATATGTGAAGTTTTTATCTTGGTGCTCAGAAGACAGGCTGCAGTGAGCCTTTCATTATGATTCAAGTATGCATGCTTATAATAACAAGTGAAAACTGGTACTCTGAGAGTGGATGCTCTTCATGTTACAGATATGAGCGTGCTAAGACCTCTGATTGCTGTGGTCTTCCAAACTGATGTCCATGGTAGCTGAAAATGTGCTTACACAATAACACTGAGATTTGCAATTCAGATATGTATTTCATTGTATACGTGTTCCCCACAGGAATACCCACTGCAAGTCTACCACTGTACGTGGAGACCATGAGTAAAAGTAGCATAGCTGATCCACTGGAAACAAGTCAATATGAGGAGTTTTATCCTCGTTTACTTCCTCCACAACCTTAACATTTTGTTCCCACAAAGTCTATGGCTCTTGATTAAAGGTAACTTTTCAGACACAAAAGACTGCCAGTCTAAACCCCTGCTCTTCTCTCTCAAGTAACATGGTATTCTATGAGAATATTTTCAATTAAAATTTTGTGCGCCTGAAGAAATGGCTCAGTGGTTATGAAATGTTCTTTCAGAGGACCCTAATTTGGTTCCCAGCTCCCAAGTGAGGACAGCTCGCAAACATCTGTATCTCCACAGCTCTAGGGGGATCCAGTTTTCAATTTCCTTGGCTAGCTTCCATGGATGAACACACACACACACACACACACACATGCACGCACGCGCGCACACACACACACACACAAATACCACAATTAAAATATTCTTACAAAAAATAAAAAGAAAACAAGAATTTATACAAAATAACGTTTCCCCAGTAACCTTTATTTTATTTAATCCGTTCTAGACAGTGTAGCACAGATTTCTTCCATTAAACTGTGAACTGAATGCAAGATTTTTGCCTTTCCAACTTTCTGATTTTAGTGCCTTTATATCCTTACTGTTGCAAGGAGTACATGCTTCTACAGGATCAAAAATGGTGGTGCAGTAAAAGGGAGATGGCTACACTATTGCTTTTGTGTCACTGAAAACAAAATTATAAATGTTAATTATAAAAATTTACATAAGCATTGATTCTTGAGTTCTCACAGAGTCCCTTCATGATCCTGAAAGAAAGGACTGAGAAGAGGAAGCAAAGGCTTGATGGCTCTGTTATATGAAGCACTTCCCACAAAAGCATGAGTCCCACATTTTAAATCCCCAGCATCCATACAAAAAGTTGCATGGGCATGGAGGCCTGCTTATAATCCAGAGGCAGAGTCAGAATTTCTGGAACAAGCTGGCTAGACAGACCAGCCAAATTCAGTAAGTGTCAGACTCAGCAAAGGAGCCTGCCTCGGAAAACACTGATAAAGGACAATACCTAGCATCAATCTCTGGCCTGCACATGCATGTGTGCCACACTTTTGTGAACACACAGACACAAATGAAAAAAAAATCAATGGAAGACTTGGGTGGTAAGCAGGGTTGAAGAAAGATGCATCATGGGTAGGGGATCTAACCACTGAGGTATATAAATACAAAGTTTGGTGGTTTGGAGCCTTAGCCATATTTTAACATTAAAAATAAATTGTAGGACAAATTTGAACACGTGAGTGTACCAAATGTCATAGGCTAGGTTGTGCTCAGCATGCGTAGAAAGAATGAAGTCAAACTCAGCATGTTACTGAAGATACCAATGAGAAGTCCATCAGAAATAAGAGATTGGGATTGTTGAAATCAGTACAATCAATGAGAAAGTAGAATTTTGAAAAATTCCCATCACATAGCATATCATACCATGTTCCAGGTCACCAGTACCATTTCCTCAGGAGCCTCGGTGGATTAACATCCTCCTAGCAAACTTGAGGATGTAACTGTGAAAGTGACCCATTTTGTAGACAATTCCAAGGGTTAGGATAGTTCTCAGAGTCAAGAATCTACCATAGCCTGATTTCTAGCCCACAGTGAAATATGGTGATGAAGTCTGAGCTGTTAGCCCAAGACTTAGCAAGTTGTTTCCAACTCTATCATCAAGTCTACCAAAGTTCTTGGGAAAATAGTCTTTCACCAGGAAAGCCCAAATGTGGCCCCAAAGCCCATTCTCCTAAGCACATTTACAGCCTATCGTTTACATTTAAGCCAGCACACTACTAGTAATAGAAAGTATCAAAAAAGTACAGTGGAAAAAAGTGAAGGGAGATAGCATATGAATAAATGTGGGACCCACTCTGAAGATGACTCAGCTACCGTAGACTCAGCCCTGAACGGTTTGGACCCTCAAATTGGAAAACAGTCACAACCAGGAGGTTGATGCTCCCCAGGTTCCACTCCTTACCACAAGGCGATCTGTATACAGAGAACAGATAATCATGCTGATGACTATTTGCATCTGGTCCAGTTCACTGTTTCTCTATATCTGGTTCAGCTGAAGAAAATCAAGCATTCCTTTTTATATTATAACAATAAATCTGTTTTGTTCACTGGCATATTTTGAAGATATCTTAGTGTCATTTATCCCATCCATATGAAAAAAAAAAAAAACCAAACAGGGATTAATTTTAAAGCCTCCAAGACTGTTTGGGGACCATAAAGAATTACGGTAGTTGTGGGGGTTTATGCAGGCCCTAATGTGCCCTTGGAAGTTTAAAATAGTGTGTATTTTTTTCACTAAAACTTGCAGCAAAAATATACATAGCAGCCTTATTTATGATAGCTTCACATTAGAAGCAACTCAAATATCCATTAATTGAAGAATGGATAACCAAATTATGCTCTATGAATCAAACTCTATACAACATTAACAGAAAACAAACCTTCACACAATGATATGGATGAATATCTCAGGCAAAATGTAAAGTGAAAGTATAGACAAACGAGGATACTATTCTATTAATAAGAAATTCAAGAGCAAATAAAACTAAGCAATCCTCAGAAGTAACGAGAATCATTTCAAAGAGCCAGAAGGAAAAATTAGAACTACCATATGATCCAACAATACCACTTGTGGGTATATATCTAAAGGAAAGGAAAGATGTATCTTAGACATCTATACTTTAATGTTCCTTGCAGTACTATCCATATCCATAAAAGGAAGATATGGAAACCACATATGTGTCCATCAACAGATAAATGGATAAGAAAATGTGTGTGTGCTGGAATATTAGTCATTTTTAAGGAAGGAAACCCTAGTGTTTATGATAGCGTAGATGAACCTGAAAGGCATGCTAAGTGAAATAAACCAAACAGCACATGGCAACTCTCCTGGTTGCATGATTTTACTCTGCATCTCGAATTTAAAGAAAGAAAACACAGTGGAAGTGTGGAAATAGAGGCATTTGGCAGGAGGCAGGGGTTAGGGATTTTTTTTTTTTTTTTGGTTAAAAGAACAAGCTTCTCAGTTTCAGTAAGTTCTAGATGTTGAATGTATAGCAAAGTCATTATAATTCATAATGTATACTTCAAATGTGTTAAGAGAGTTGACCTTCATCTTCTGACATACACAAAAGGAGCTGGGGGACTGGATATAATCATTAGCTTGACTGGTAAATATTTCACAATGTATGCATATATCAAAATAGTATACAACATACCTCAAATATACATCTTTTATTGACAATTATAGCATCATTAAGTAATAGATGGGGAGGAAGGATTTTAAGAATCCTCTTTCAAGAATCTCTACTTTCCAGATTAACTTCCCAGAAATGTCCCCAACTCAGTGTTCCCTAATGTCTAGGTTTTTTAAGCCACTTTGCCTCATTCTTTGGCTCTTATGCCAGAATCCAGTGTTAAAATTACTCTCAAGCAAGTAGAGTAACAGTACTGTATTAAACAGCAGTCAGCACCTAACAATGTCCCCTAAATGTCTCCAGTGTAGTCATCACTGCCACACTAACATATTCATGTAGGGAGGAGCGTTGTGGTTCATGTAATCAGAATGGACAGGAGCCGAGCTAGGAGAGACACAAGTCTCAGCTTAGGGCTAAGAATTTTCTGAGATCTTCATCTACAAAATGAGAGTGGAAATAGATGTTTCTGACTAGCCTGAACCAATGACTCCTCACGTTCTTTGAGGGTTCGCTGGTCTTAAAACAATCAGAAACCAAGTGCAACCTCCCTGACCAGAAAGTAAGCGCAAGTCTATATTCTGAGCCTCCACATATACAGGTTCTTTGAATCAACATTTATATTTTTTTCTGAGACTACACATCCACAGACACACAATTGTGGGCAAGATTTCCAGTAAAGCACCTTTCTAGAGTGAAAGATATCTTTTAAGTATTACCTTTTTTATGAATCCTTGATTCAAGCAGTGTGTAAGCATTCATTAAAATACTACCTTACTTTAAAAACCAACCAAACTCAGAATAACAAATAAACTAGGACAATATAATAGTGAAAGAATATCATCCAATCATCCATGCAAAGAAAAATTAGCAGAAAAAGACGATTTCTGCTTTAAAAGAACTATAGAAAACTGTAGCAATCCATGACCATGGTGTTTTAGTTGGGGTTTCATTGCTGTGAAGAGACACATGATCAGGGCAACTCTTACAAAGGCAAACATTTAAAAGGGGCTGGTTTACAGTTCAGCGGTTCAGTCCATTATCATCATGGTTGCAGTTTCTCTTCCTTCCTCTCCTCTCCTTCCTTGCCTCTATCCACTCCTCAGTGTCTCTCCAGGAAAGGGAGGCCTCCCATGGATATGAAACAACCTTGACATATCAAACTGAAGTAAGACTAAATGCATCTATTCCTATTGAGGCTAGGGAATTGGAAAAGATCATCCTGAGTGAGGTAACCCAGACCCAGTAAGACAGACAGACACGGTATACATTAATTTGTAAGAGTATATTAGCTGTAAAGTAAAAGATATAAAAAAATAAATAAATAAAAGTGCTACAATCTACAGACCCAAAGAAGCTAAGTAACAAAGAGGGATCAAAGGGGAAAGTATGAACTTGACTGAAAAGGGGAAATGGAATAGATATCATGGGTGGATGGGGAAAGGAGGGTGGATGAGGGTTAGGATGGGAATAGGAACAGGAGGGATTAGATTTGGGAAAGATAGAGTACTGGGAAACACAACTGGAATGGGGGAGGTGAATCTCTACAAGGAACTAGAAACCTAGGGTAATACAAATTCCCAGGAATCTGTGAAGGTTACCCCAGCTAAGACTCCTGGCAATAGGAAATATAGAGCCTGAAAGAGCCATCTCCTGTAAATAGGCAAGACCTCTAATGGAGGGATTGTAACACCAACTCAGCCACAAAGCCTTTGACCAACATTTTGTCCTGCCTATAAGATGTGCTGTAGCAAAGATGGAACAGAAATTGAGGGAGTAACCAACCAATGAGTGGCCCAGCTTGAGTCCCATGTCGTGAGAGGGAGCCCACCCCTGACACTGTTAAAGATATTCTGCCACACTTGAAGACAGGAGCCGAGCCTAACCATTATGAGTGGGGCTTCACCCAGAAACTGATGGAAACAGGTACAAGAGACTCACAGCCAAACATTAGGCAAAGCTTGGGAAATCATTTGGACGAGGGGGAGAAAGGATTGTAGGAGCCAGAAGTGTCAAGGAAACCACAAGAAAACCTACATGATCAACTAACCTCGATCCACAGGGCCTCACAGAGAATGAACTACCAGCCAGGAAGCACTCAAAAGCCTTCATTTTTTGTTTAAAGGAACAGAAATTCCAGAGGCAGGAATCAAAGGAGTTGAACCCGGTGATTTCCCCAGCTTCCTTTCTTGAAAGAGTTTTATTGCCATCATGTAGGAAGAAGGAACTCTCTGAGGTCAAATCCCCGAACTGAACAGTTGATTCCAGAAGAGTAACTAGGGTTTTCAAGACAGAGTACTGTATAATGGAGAGGTACACACAGAGAGAACTTTAGGAGGATACAGAGGAATATAGATGGACTTAAATCATCCATAAAGTAGAGATCAATGTATGTATGTGGGAAAGTATCAGAAACTGTGGAAAGAACTATCCAAAGGGACTAATGAGAATGCCAAACATTCACTTGGGGCTCAGGTACAGAAATGGTCCTTGTTTCCGTTAGCCAGGCTAGGGCAGTATTCAAGAAGTTTTCCTTACTGGTATGGAATACTTACCTCTAGAATAATCATAGCTTGGGTGACCCTAAAAGATCTTAAAGATTTACATGTGAGAAATTGTTTTGAAGTTGTTAAAATGCACTGCAGAGCAAGTCTCAAGAGTATCTAGAGGAAAACAAAACTGTCTAGTACTGAAAAAGGTAAAATTTAAAATGTCTGGCATCTAATAAAAAGATGATCAGGTATGCAAAGACTTGTAAAAAATAATCCCATAGTGGAAAGAAGAAGTGATCGATCAAATTGACTCAGGAGTTAAAACAGATGGTTGATTTAGCATACAATGATAATGAAACAACTACAATCGTATTTGTCCAGATTTGATGAAAACTCTAAACCTAGAGTAAATTGAAAACGTCAGAATTACAAGACAGAAGTACACTAAACAATATCTTAAAGAACTTACTGAAAACTTTTGAGAAAGGGAAGTGTAAAATCCAGAAAACAAATCGAACAAATATGTAAAAGAAAAAGGAACAAAGATATCCATAAACTTCTCTTCAAGTGGGGAAAAGTAATATGTGGGAGGAGTGTGGAATAACATTTTTATTGTACTGAAAGAAGGCAACAATCCTGTTATTAAAGATGCACAATCTAAATCCTAAAGTAGCTAATGAAAGGTATAATTAGTAATTCAATAAGTGGGCTTGATTAAATATTCAATCTGATGGTAGGGGAAAAGTAAGAAGAGAACAAAGCCAAGATAAGACAAAAGTAACACAGGCAGTAAAATGAGGGCTTGACTTCAGACAGTTCCTCCTTTCTACAAGATAGCAACAAAACCCTCTCAGCAATATTTTGCTTATCTAACTGTCCTTACTAGAATTTGTAGTCTGAGGCAGAAGATCTTATTCTAACAGTGGCACTGATCCCAGGAATCAGGACTTCTGCCTTGTAATAAACTTCCAATAAAGACAGTGAGATAAGAAAAAATAATTAATGGTATAGATTATAGATTAGAAATGAGTAAATAAAAACATTGAAAACATTTCATTGCCTTCATGTAGGAAGAAGGAACTCTCTGATAGCAAGGCTCTGAACTGAACAGACAGTTAAGGATCCCAGGAGATCAAAGTAGATAGTTTCCCAGAGCAGCCAGTCTTTTCATTTCTTACCTGTGACTTATCTAAGAAACCTTTGTGTGACCTACAGTGCCTATATACCTGAGTACATACCCAAGGATCCAATATAACAATACAATTGTGTGTGTGTGTATATATATATATATACATATATATATATATATATATATATATATATATATATATATATATATATATAATATACCTGAGTATTGAGTACCTACTTGAGTAGAATACACATATCCTATATTTGATGTACAACCTATCTAAAGTGTATAAATTGATAAGTGATGATGTGCATATAAACACTTGAAGCCTTGGCAACCAGAATCTATGGTGTCTACTATCAAATCTCCTCAAAGAAACAACCACAGGCATTTTCTTCATATGGATCCTCAAAAACTACAAACAAGTAAATGAATCATCAATAAGTAATCTGAAACAGAAATTTAAAATATGTCACTTACAGTTGAATCCTTTTATAAGAGTTTATGTATATGAATATAAATTATATCTTTAGACACCCCAGAAGTGGGCATCAGATCCCATTAAAGATGCTTTTGAGCCATCAGATGGTTGCTGGAAATTGAACTCAGGACCTCTGGAAGAACTGTCAGTGCTCTTAACCACTGAGCCATCTCTCCAGCCCTAGAACTAAATTGTTAATGATAAAAATGAGAAAAGATTACCAAAGCTATAAGCTGAAAACTAAAAAAAAAAAACTATTGCTGACAAATTGTTGAAAATCAAAATAGATACACATATATACCATGTTAATCGTTCAAAAGATTCAACAGTGCTGAGATCTCAGTTCCTATGAACTGACAAATTCAATATAGTCCTAATAACAAACTCTGGAAAGCTTATTATATTGTATAAAGTTGTATGTATGATTTTAAAACTCATACAGAAATATGAAAGACTCACCATAGCCAAAAGAAGTCTAACAAAATGGAAGAGACTTGGAAGTCTAACAGAACAACAGAGATGTCAGATGGCTGAGTTTTCACAAAGGTTCAAAAGCAAAGGGACTGATGACAACAAGGAAAAATGTGCAAAGGTTTGAATGGCTACATACACAAAGAACCTATAGTCACACCTTCATAAAAATTAATTACACATTTAATGTGGAACCTAAAACTATAATTGCCCTATGGGGAGCCAAGGGAGCCTTGAGTGACTCTATAAGGCATGGATGAAGTTCTGGGTGAGTGTGTTATTGACAAGAAGCAATATACCTTGGATCTATGGAAATTGGAAAAACTTTCCTTCCCATGAGTCACAGAGGAAGAACAAAGCCTTCCTCTTATCCAAACACAGGTATTTACAAATGACTGACCTGTGCTTACAAACTACAGCTTCCTCCTTCTGGAGGATTGCAACCTAAGACTGCTTTCCTACAGGGATCTCCTACAAGACTAGCTAGTCCCTGCTCATGCTGTATTGATAAATGCCCCGCGGCTCTGGGTTGTTTCATAGTGCTGACCCAGCAGGGCAAGCCCGACACACCTGACCACTTCTGTACGTGTATGTGTCCTCTCTTCATTGCTTCATCTTCCTAGTCAAAGTTCCAGGACCAAGCCATGCTGGAGGTGGCAAAATTCTAGAATAAAAAAAGGACATGTCACACAAGGATTTCTTAGGTCAGACATCAATAAGGAAATGAAAAGACAAGCTACAGATTGGAATCAAGTCTTTGAAAATCATGTGCCTGATAAATGATTCGTGTCTTGAATGCATTTTAAAAGCTCTAAAAGAAATCAATCCTAGTAACATGAGCAAAATAGTTGAACAGATATTTCTCTAAAGAAGAAACACCCAATGCTAAATAAGTACATATAACCATGTTTGGTAACATTGGTCATTAGGAAAATGAAAATTCAAATCATAATTGTATAATAGTTGACTCAGTAAATCATAACTATTTTATGCATTTATGACACTGACCAAAATTAAAATAACTTACCATATTAGTGTTGATTACCATACCATTTGGTATGCCTATATACTGCAGATAGAATTGTCTATCAGCAAGTAAATGGGTGACCAGATTGTAGAATATTTATACACTGGAAAATAAAATGTGATGAAAAACCAATTCACAAAGAAACCCAGGTGGCTATCGCAATACCAAGTGAAAGAGACTAGTCAAAAGAAAAATACATATGATTCCATTTATACAAAACAATGGGAAGTACAAATCCCTTCATAAAGATGGAAATCAGATTAAAGGTTACCTGGGTACTGTGCCAGTGATAAAGACTGATGAAAGAGAATGACATTTGGGAACAGACATTGTAGGTGTCTACTATCCTGATCTTATTTGTGATGGCTTTAGTGTATATACACATCATCACTTCCAAATTTATACACTTTAGGTAGGTTCATTTAGTGAATGTCAAATATGTCTGTTCTACTCAAGAGAAATGTAACCATATCTTCTCTAAAAAAAGTTAGAAGGTTCACAACAGCATTTTTCATAATAGCCAAAAAGTTGAAATAACTTGAATGTCTATCCACTGCAAAGTAAATGGATCCATGTCCATAGAATATTTTTCCAGGCATTCAAAGAAGTGAAATACTGGTTAATGCTTTAACATGGATGAAGCACCATGATAATCACTGTATGATTCTACTTGTGCTAAAAAAAAATAATATTTTTAAACTCAGAAAGTAGTCACAATTGCCCACAGCCTGGAATAGATGGTAGTGAATACTGGAGAGAAATAGTCAGTTCCTCTGAAGTGTATAGAGTTTCTTTGTGAGATGATAAAAGTGGTCTAAAGCTGGTGGTTGCAATCGCTCTCCAACTCTGAGGACCTACTAAAATAATAAGGTATATTCTTTATATAGTTCAATAGACAGTGCTATAAAGCAAAGCTGTTGTAAAATACTGTGCCAGCTAGTTAATTATTGTTAAAGAAAGTAGTTTCATCACTGAATTCTGAGTCTTCCCCTGAAGCTGACTGGTTTTTAGAAAGTAAATACAAGTCTTGTGCAAAATGAGTAAGAACTCTATCTCCGTTGTACTGTCATAGTTTCTCCAGTTTATTGCAACATTAGGGAATGGGTGTAGAATTCTTTACATTCTGCGCACACCTGCTGACTCTGCGTGATCATTTAAAATTGTTTCTCCAAACAGCTGCTTGCTTTGCCTGGTTGCGTGGCTGCCAGCTCCAGTCAGTGAAGGAATGGAACACCTTTCTTTCAAATCTTTTCATTTGTATAAAATACATTGTCTTGTTAGGGTTTCTATTGCTATAAAGAGACATCATAAATGACTAAGGCAACTTTTATAATGGAAAATATTTAATTGGGGCTGGCTTACAATGCAGAGGTTTAGTGCATTATCATCATGGAGGAATGAAGCATGGTATCATGCAGGCAGACATGGTGCTGGAGAAGGAGCTCAGACCTCTATATCTTGATCCACGGGCAGCAGGTAACTGTGACAAGCCAGTCAAGGCTTGTACTTCTGAGACTTCAAAGCTCACCCCTATGACATGCCTTCCCCAATAAAGCCACACCTCCTCACAGCCACACCTCCTCCAACCAAGCCATACCTCCTCACAGCCACACCCCCTCCGACAAAGCCACACCTCCTCTAACAACAGCACAAGTCCTAATAATGCCACTCCCTATGAGCCTATGGAGGCCATTTTATTCAAAACACAGACATATAGGAATTATTGCTTATAAACTATAAACGTGTTTTGACAAAATTTCACAAACAACAACACCTACAAACTTTGGCAAAGGCCAAGAATAGAATAATTACATGTTCCCAGAAACTCTCTGGTTTTCATAACAAAATGTTTTTTCTATTGTTGCTAAAACTACTTATATCAATTTTAGCACCTTACCCATTAGTGCTGTTCAGTTGAACAGTGCTAAGTATATTCATATGGTTGTGAAACAGAATGCTGCAACTTTATCACCTTGGGGACTTGAAACTCTGTCCCCATTAGCTAAGTCCCTATGTTTCCCTCTCCAGAGTCCCTGTAAAGGATCACTGCACTGGCTGTCTCTAGGAATTTGATTAGAGAACTTATGCAAAGTAAAATCATGTGTCTTGTGGACTTATTCCACTATGTGTAATTCCCTCCAGGAGGTTTATCTGTGTCTGTGTCGTCACAGACACAAGGTTTCCTCTTGTGTTAAATCCCCCTGACATTCCACGCTGTGTTTTCACTTTGATGAATTTTGTTTGTCCAGGGACATTCTACCTGTTGACTACTGTGAACAATGGTGCTATGAATATAAGCATGTCTTCTACCAGGAATAAGAGCAACATTTGTTGGTCCTAATGTCTGCAAGTGTCTTAAAGGTATTTGTAAATATCACTTAATCTTCACATCAAGAATATGAATTAGGGAGTGTTTTTCTTCTCATTTTACAGATAAATAAACCAAGAAACAGGCCACTTTCCATGAGGTTGCACCAGTGGAGCTGGTCTAACTGAGTCAGTAGGAGCAGCAATGGGCACTTCACTTGATCTTAGCCAAAAGACCCAGAAGCAATAGCAATGGACTCTTACCCAGCATGCCCTGTTGCCTCATTTTTATTTTCTAAAAGGGTTTCCTATGCAGTGCTGCTCATGCATGCACTCAGAAATGTTTAGGTTGCCCCATTACAGTTCCCTTTAATTAAAAACATGAATATTTCCTCTTAAAACTCTCAAATTCCACTCAATTTTGACTCCTTTACAAACTGCAATGCCATAAAACATGTTTATTAAACACTCAAGCTTCAAAATTCCTTTTCTTTTTCTGGGTAAACATTTCAGATACACTGTACCTTGGAAAGAAAAAAATCAAAATTAACTTCATGTACTCCATTCTATAAAAAAGTTATTAGCAATTAGTACAGACTTAAGGGGGAGGGGAGTAATTAGCCTTCTTGCTCTGAAAATTAATGGGTCTCTTTCATTATACCCCTAAGGGGTACTTTACCCAATAACATTCCATTTCAGATTAATGTAAAACGAAAAGTACACCATTTGAGAATGCTGCTTACATAAGGATTACAAATCTCAAATCTCGCCAACATTAACAGAGAAGGAAGATCAAGCCCAATAACACACCATTAATACTTTTAGACAGGATGAAGGTAATGAAATCAGTGTGTCAATCATTTCATCAGAATCGAGAAAACATAGTGTGTTTTGAAAGCATGGCCAGGCTTGTGTAAAGTGAGAGTTGATGTCATTCTTTAAAGATTAAGCTAAGCTTTTGCCAATGAGTTGACATGGAGTGGTGAGTAATTAAATGGAACATACTCCATACAGTCCTGCTTAAAATGCAAAAAAAAAATGAACACACAAAATTTTTTTATCTTTCCTCCGGAAAATTAGCTTCACTTTTCTTTTCCTGAACAAAAGGCAAGAAAGCATTGAAAGCATCTCAAGTTACATACAGGTCAACCACTCCAAATGAACCGCTAGGGGGCAGAAACAAACCTGCTTGCCAGGTTACTGGGAGAATACATTTATAACCAGTGACTTCAGACTGACTACTGTAGTTGTCTCCACAGAATTCAAACAGACTTTGTATCTTACTTCCTCTGGAGGAAAAAAAAAAGGATCCGGCTTTGGGATAGGGGTTGAGGGAGGTCAGTAAGTAAAATGCTTAGTATCCAAGCATGAATTCAAATTCCCAGGACCCATGTAAATCTGGATGTGAAAGAGCACACCTACAGTTCTAGTACTGCTTCAGTAAGATATGAGGCAGAGACAGGAAAATCCCCAGAAGTTTGCAGGCCAGCTTCCCTGGGTATATGCAGGAGCCAAAAACATGTGAGTCTATCTCAAACAAGATGAAAGATGACTACTGATGCTGGAGTTTGTCCTGTGAGCACACATGCACTCTAACACATGTGTAGCTATACTCACACACATGAACAATCATGTGCACACATATATCATAGACTTATGCAAGGCATACACATGTGTGCCTGTGCATACACACATAAACACACACACACACACACACACACACACAGAGAGAGAGAGAGAGAGAGAGAGAGAGAGAGAGAATAAAACCCAGAAGTCAAGATATAATTAGTCAATTTCTAGTATCTGATAGTATGCTTAAGTAGCCATTCGCAGGAAATATTTGCCCAAGAGCTTCAGCAGATGTAATGTGAAGACACAGATAATCCTGGCTTATCTTCTGTTCCTCCCACCTCCAATTTTATAGTCTTCTTCATCTTGATTGGAATACTATCATCTTTTGAAAGCCAGTCATTGCTAGCTTATTCTTTTAGCTCCCTGTACCACTGGGAGACTTTGGATTACAGAAGTAATATGCAAGTGAACTTTACTTTCTAAGGGAGCCATTGCCACATTTACCCTGTTTCATGGTCATTCTCTCCAGCGTCAGCGACAATGAGAGTCAGAGAATATTAGAGTTTTCCACTCTAGGGCATACTAATATCCAGCTAAGAAAGGTTACAAAAGATCAAGCCCCTGAATTCTTCGTCATAGCCAACTAAGAATAACTAAGAATTTTTTTTTTAATGACTACAAATGCCAGTGTAGATGATGAGAAAGAGGAACACTATTCACTGTTAGTGGGAGTGTAGATTGATACACCCACTGTGGAAATTGGTGTGAAAGTCCCTCAAGAAAAAAAAATCTAGGAACAGTTCTGCCATATGATATATACCACTCCTAGATAGATTCCCAAAGGGCTTCCATATTCTGCCACAGAAATGTCTGCTCATATTGCTGTTCCATTCGCTATAGTGAGGAAATGCAAGTATCTTAGATGTCTACCAGCTGATAAATAATAAAAGTATGGTATATTTACACAACTAGAATATTATTTCTGCTGGAAAGATAAATGAAATCACATAATTCACAAGTTAACAGATGAAACTATGAAATATTATACTGAGTGAGGTTACCCAGGCCCAGAAAGACAGACACTCCACACTCTCATATGTGGAGGTTACATTTAAATCTTTATATTTGTGTATTTAAATAGGAGTACACATAGGAGTTAGCAAACTAGTAAGGATGTAGGGCAGGAATTTAATTGGAAGGGGGATAGAACACAGGTGGTGTAGGGGGAGAAAAGGGTGTAATAAACCCGGAAGGATTAAACATAGTCAGGGATAGGAGGACAAAGTAAAGGAGAGAGTAAAAGGAGGAATAAATAATGCTAAAAACCTTTGAAATGCCATATGGAAACCTAGTATAGAAGTTTCCATATGTATAGGTATAGGTGTAGGTATATGATGTATATGTATATGATGTGTATATATATATATATGTATATGCATGTATGTGCATGTGCATGTGCATGTACATGTATATGTATATGATGTATATGTATGTATGTATATGTATCTGTGTGTGCATGTGCATGTATATGTATATGATGTATATGTGTATATGTATATGTGTATACATACATACACACATAAACATATTTGCATACGTATATACATTCATATATAATATATATGTTTATAAAAGTTTATATGAAAACATCTCATAAAAAGTGGGAGGGAGGGACAATTCTTTTCCTAGACTTCATTGTCTATTAAATAAAAGTTCCAGCACCAGGAATAGGTTACCTCTTTTAGGGTTGATGGTCAGTGGGGTCCCCCAGACCCACAGATATCATAAACTATTATTGCCAGTGCTCTTAGCTACTCTCCATAACTTGACAGTAAAACTCTATTGCTGAAGATATCACATACTTGAGTCATGGGACATAGAGAAATTAAGCTGGTACAGATCTGAACACTTGCCTCAGGCTAGCTGAGACGGAGCTGGGAAAGTCTATGCACACTACTGGGAAGGAGAGTAACCAATATCTCTCCCATCTTTAAATCCTTTGAGAGATGACAATGATGGGCCCCACAAAATTTGCCCATTGGTGCAATATTTGGGCAAATGAAAGTATGGAAGCTCCTTTTGATTGGATTTAAGGTCAGTTCCTCTAGACCATTGGCCCTAGAGAAGAACTTACTACTATTATTCCGCTCAGGGAACATAGTGATAAATTGAGCCATAAGTTCTTATCTTTACCCATAGATAAATGCATCTCCCATCCCTCCACAGAGAAGCTTCTTTTTGCAGAAAATGGTGATTAATGAAGTGACCCACAACTGGACAAGGTGCAAAGAATAAGAGACTGTGGTGTACCTAGTTCCAGATGGAATATCCTCTCCCTTCAAAGCTCATCATGTAGGAAGGTGGAACAGAAAGAGTATAAGAGCTAAAGGCTGTGGCCATCTTCAGTGAAACAGTATTTACCGGGCACAGCAGAGCCATTGCACACATGAACTCACAGCAGCAGTGACTACATTCAGGAGACTTACAACAACAGATTAGGGCAGACAAAATCCCAGCATGGATGTGGGGGAGGGATCACAAAATTCCACTCCTAGGTAACTGAAGAGCTATTGGCAATTGGTGGCTGCTAAGAAAAAAAGAATCAGTTTTCTGCAGGGATGTGGCCCCTGAGATGCTACCAATGCTTCAGTAGGTGGTCCTATGCCCATGCCCATAGAAGCAACACTAACTGGATTCCATGGAGTTTTAGAAAAGCACTTGAAGTTGGAAGGGAAAAGTGGTTGGAAGAATAAGGGAAAAATTTCAGGGGAAGCAATGGATGGTAGATTTGCTCAAAATACATCATATGGATCTATGGTATTCACAATGATGAAAAATATAAAATATATAAAACTTGAAAAGATCAGACACAGAGACAAGCCCACGACATAAATGATGGCATTAGTACCAGTTTCTAAAATTTTTATTCTAAGTAAACCTACAGTAATATACAGCAATATGTGTATTCATAAAGTATTATAAACAGAAAGACCATTATGAAATATTCCATCGCTTCCATATGTCACTACTGTGTGTATGTTATATATGTGTATGAACTCACACATGTACACATGTTCTGTGGAGCACATTAATGGCTTTTCATTCAGCAAACTAAATACTAACTAAATATTTAAAAATATATGTGCCTCATTTTTATGGAGGTCTCAATCAGTGTCAAGTCATATGGGGAAAGACTATAAAATGTATTAGGATTTTTCTCATGGTTGTGGTAAAAAATCTTACAAAAGCAACTTAAGAAGGGAAAGGGATTACTAGTTTTTGGCTTACAGCGTAAGGATTCATTACATCATGGGAGGGTAGTCACGGTGATAGGAGAATGAGGCAACAGTTGGTCACATGATGTCCACAACCAGGAAGCAGAAAGGGATGAAGCTGGTGTTTGGCTTGGTTTTTCCTTTTTATTCCTTCTGAGATTCAAGCCCATGGAATGGTGCCTTTTCCTACCACAGTTACCCCACTCTAGATACTTCATAGGCATATAGCTAGAGGTCTGCCTCCTAGGTGCTGACAGATCCTAACTGCTTGACATCAGTATTTTTTTTTATTTTAAGATTTATTTATTTATTATATGTAAGTACACTGTAGCTGTCTTCAGACACTCCAGAGGGCATCAGATATCATTATGGATGATTGTAAGCCACCATATGGTTGCTTGGATTTGAACTCTGGACCTTTGAAAGAACACTCAGTGCTCTTAACCCTGAGCCATCTCTCTAGCCCAAGAATGCATTTATATATTGCTCATGAAATTAGGAAGTAGTAAATGAGTACACATGTCTAAAAACAAAAGGTAGATTTTTGTTGGTGTTGTTTTTGTCTTGTTGTTGACAAAGTCTTTCTATATAGCCTAGGCTGGTCATGAATATCTTGAAATCACTAGATAGCTCAAGTTGGTCTTAGACTTGCTAGCTTTTTTTAAATATTTTTATTTTCTATATTCTTTGTTTACATTCCAAATGATTTCCCCTTTCCCGGATCCCCCCTACCCATATGTCCCATAAACCTTCTTCTCTCCATCCCTTCTCCAATCACCTCCCTCATTTTTCTCTGTCCTTATATTCCCTTCCCATGCTAGATCAATCCTTTCCAGGATCATGACCCTCTCCATACTTCTTCATGGGAGTCATTTGTTATGCAATTTGTGCCTTGGGTATTCAGGGCTTCTGGGCTAATTAATATCCACTTATCAGAGATTGCATTCCATGTGTATTCTTTTGTGATTGGGTTACCTCACTTAGGATGATATTTTCCAGATCAAACCATTTGCCTAAAAATTTTGTGAATTCATTGTTTCTAATTGCTGAGTAGTATTCCATTGTGTAATATACCACATTTTTTGTATCCATTCCTCCTTTGAGGGGCATCTGGGTTCTTTCCAGCTTCTGGCTATTATAAATAAGGCTGCTATGAACATAATGGAGCATGTGTCTTTATTGCATGCTGGGGAATCCTTTGGGTATATGCCCAGGAGAGGTATAGCAGGGTCCTCTGGAAATCTCATGTCCAGTTTTCTGAGGAACCGCCAGACTGATTTCCACAGTGGTTGTACCATCTTACAGCCCCACCAGCAGTGGAGGAGTGTTCCTCTTTCTCCACATCCTTGCCAACACCTGCTGTCTCCTGAGTTTTTGGCCTTAGCCATTCTGACTGGGGTAAGGTGAAATCTCAGGGTTGTTTTGATCTGCATTTCCCTAATGACTAATGATGTTGAGCACTTCTTAAGGTGCCTCTCGTCCATCCGAATTTCTTCGGGTGAAAATTCTTTGTTAAGATCTGTACCCCACTTTTAATAGGGTTATTTGGTTCCCTGGGGTCTAACTTCTTGAATTCTTTGTATATATTGGATATTAGCCCTCTATCAGATGTGGGGTTGGTGAATATCCTTTCCCAATTTGATGGTTGCCGTTTTGTCCTTTTAACAGTGTCTTTTGCCTTACAAAAACTTTGTAATTTTATGAGGTCCCATTTGTCAATTCTTGATCTTTTAGCATGAAAGGATGCTGGATTTGGTCAAATGCTTTTTCTGCATCTAATGAAATAATCATATGGTTTTTTTCTTTGAGTTTGTTTATGTAGTGGATAGCATTGATGGATTTCCTTATATTGAACCATCCCTGCATCCCTGGGATGAAGCCTACTTGATCATGGTGGATGATTGTTTTGATGTGTTCTTGGATTCAGTTGGCAAGAATTTTATTGAGTATTTTTGCATCGATGTTCATAAGGGAAATTGGCCTGAAGTTCTCTTTCTTTGTTGTATCTTTGTGTCGTTTTGGTATCAGCGTAATTGTGGCTTCATAGAACGAGTTGGGTAGAGTTCCTTCTGTTTCTATTTTGTGGAATAGTTTGAAGAGTATTGGTGTTAGGTCTTCTATGAAGGTCTGATAGAACTCTGCACTGAAGCCATCTGGTCCCGTGCTTTTTTTTTGGTTGGGAGACTTTCTATGACCCTTTTTATTTCTTCAGGTGTTATTGGACTATTTATTTGATCTATTTGATCCTGATTTAGTTTTGGTGTCAGATACCTGTCTAGGAAATTGTCCATTTCCTCCAGATTCTCCAGTTTTGTTGAGTATAGGCTTTTGTAGTAGGATCTAATGATTTTTTGAATTTCCTCAGTTTCTGTTGTTATATCTCCCTTTTCATTTCTAAGTTTGTTAATCTGGATACTGTCTCTGTGCCCTTTGGTTAGTCTGGCTAAGGGTTTAACTATTTTGTTGATTTTCTTGGAGAACCAGCTCCTGGTTTTGTTGATTCTTTGTATGGTTCTCTTTGTTTCCACTTGATTGATTTCGGCCCTCAGTTTGATGATTTCCTGCCTTCTACACCTCCTGGGTGAAATAGCTTCTTTTTGTTCCAGGGCTTTCAGGTGTGTCATTAAGCTGGTAGTGTATGCTCTCTCCATTTTCTTTTTGGAGGCACTCAGGGCTATGAGTTTTCCTCTTAGCACTGCTTTCACTGTGTCCCATAGATTTGGGTATGTTGTGTCTTCATTTTCATTGTGTTCTAAAAAGTCTTTTAATTTCTTTCTTTATTTCTTCTTTGACCAAGTTATCATTGAGTAGAATATTGTTCAGTTTCCACATGTATGTGGGTTTTCTGTTGTTTTTGTTGCTATTGAAGACCACTTTTACTCCATAGTGATCTGATAGGAGGCATGGGATTAGTTCGATCTTCTTATATTTGTTGAGGTCTGTCTTGTGACCAATTATATGGTCGATTTTGGAGAAGGTACCATGAGGTGCTGAGAAAAAAGTATAATTGGTCCAAAACTTCCATTAGTTTCACTGTGTCCTTGTTCAGTTTCTGTTTTCCTGATCGGTCCATTGAGGAAAGTGCAGTGTTGAAGTCACCCACAATTATTGTGTTAGGTGCAATGTGTGCTTTGAGCTTTAATAAAGTTTCTTTTACGAAAGAGGGTGCCCTTGTATTTGGAGCATAGATGTTCAGGATTGAGAGTTCTTCTTGTTGTATTTTTCCTTTGACCTGCAAGAAGTATCCCTCAGAGTCCCTTTTGATGACTTTGGGTTGAAAGTCAATTTTATCTGATATTAAAATGGCTACTCCAGCTTGTTTCCTGAGACCATTTGCTTGTAAAATTGTCTTCCAGCCTTTTACTCTAAGGTAGTGTTTGTCTTTGATCCTGAGGTGTGTTTCCTGTATGCAGCAAAATGTAGGGTCCTGTTTACCTATCCAGTCAGTTAGTCTATGTCTTTTTATTGGGGCATTGAGTCCATTGATGTTAAGAGATATTAAGGAATAGTGATTGTTACTTCCTGTCATTTTTGATGTTATTTATTAAATTTGATTGGTTAACTTCTTTTGGGTTTGATGAAAGGTTACTATCTTGCTTTTTCCAGGGTGAAGTTTCCCTCCTTGTATTGGTGTTTTCCTCCTATTATCCTTTGTAGGGCTGGGTTTGTGGATAGATATTGGGTAAACTTGGTTTTGTCATGGAATATCTTAGTTTCTCCATCTATGGTGATTGAGAGTTTTGCTGGATATAGTAGTTTTGGCTAGCATTTGTGTTCTCGTAGAGTCTGCATGAGATCTTCCCAGGATCTTCTAGCCTTCATAATCTCAGGTGAAAAGTCTGCTGTGATTCTGATAGGTCTTCCTTTATATGTTACTTGGCCTTTTTCTCTTACTGCCTTTAATATTCTTTCTTTGTTTAGTACATTTGGTGTTTTGGTTATTATGTGACGGGAAGTATTTCTGTTCTGGTCCAGTCTGTTTGGAGTTCTGTAGGCTTCTTGTATATTCATGGGCATCTCTCTCTTTAGGTTAGGGAAGTTTTCTTCCATAATTTTATTGAAGATATTTGCTGGCCCTTTAAGTTGTAAATCTTCACTCTCTTCTATGCCTATAATCCTTAGGTTTGGTCTTCTCATTGTGTCCTGGATTTCCTGGATATTTTGGGTTACAAGCTTTTTGCATTTTGCATTTTCTTTAACTGTTGAGTCCATGGTTTCTATGGAATCTTCAGCATCTGAGATTCTTTCTTCTATCTCTTGTATTCTGTTGTTGATATTTGCATCTCTGTCCCCTGATTTCTTCCCAAGGCTTTCTATCTCCAAAGTTGTCTCCCTTTGAGTTTTCTTAGTTGTTTCTACTTCTGATTTTAGATCCTGGATGGTTTTGCTTAGCTCCTTCACTTGCTTGTTTGTGCTTTCCTGTAATTCTTTAAGAGATTTTTGTGTTTCCTCTTTCATGACCTCAGCCTGTTGACCAAAGTTCTCCTGTATTTCTTTAAGTGTTTTTTGCTTTTCCTCATTATTGGCTTTTGTATTCTCCTGGATTTCTTTCAATGATTTTTGTGTTTCCCTTGCAAGGGCTTCTAACTTTTGATCCATTTTCTCCTGAATTTCTTTAAGTATGTCCTTCATGTGTTCCTGTGCCAGCATCATGACCAGTGATTTTAAATCCAAATCTTGTTTTACTGGTGTGATGGGGTATCCAGGACATGCTGGTAAAGGAGAATTGGGCTCAGATATTGCCATATTGCCTTGATTTCTGTTAGTGACATTCCTGCGTTTGCCCTTTGCCATCTAGTTCTCACTGGTGTTAGTTGGTCTTGTCAATGCTGGACTCACCAGTGCAAGCTGCCCCTTCCCAAGTGGCCTCTGGTGCACAGCTTACCTCCTTCAATGCCTGGAGACAGGGTGCTGTTGCTCAGGCTGTTCAGATCCTGAAGCAGACACCTGAAGGCTCCCTCTGGGGCCTGCTGGATTCACCAGAGCACACTGACTCCTCCCAGCCGGACTCCCGGAAGCCCCTCTTGCCTCTTGCAGGACCTGGAGATGTGGCCTTGCCACCCAGGCTGATCTGGATCCGGAAGCGGAGAGATCTGAGGGCTCCCACCAGAGGCCTCAGGACTGGAACCTAAGATCCGTGCCACCGGAGCAAGCTGTGCGCTCCCAGTCTGCCTCCAGGTGCACACCAGGTCTCCTGCACTTCCTGGAGACAGAGTGCTGTGGCCCAGGCTGTTCAGATCCCAAAGCAGACACCTGGAGGCTCCTGCAGGGGCCTGCTGGATTCACCAGAGCACACTGACTTCTCCCCACTGGCCGCCCAGAAGCCCCTCTTGCCTCTTGCAGGACCTGGAGATGTGGTGTTGCTGCCCAGGCTGATCTGGATCCGGAAGCAGAGAGATCTGAGGGCTCCCGCCAGAGGCCTCGCTTGACATCAGTATTAACCATCACTATAAGTAACCAAGTAAGTAAGTAAATAAGTCATTGCATCCCATGTAAAAATCATTGATCTGGATAGGGTATTTTTTAGCTGGGAATCAGGGAGGTAAGTGGGAAGAATCATATATTAGAATGTGCTTTTCTTCTTATGAATGGGGATCCCGAATCCATTACCAAAAAATAGATATGACCAGGCTAAAAAGTTGTGTCAGTGCACTGGAGCCAGAAACAGACATTTGCAGGAAGAGGCAAGGCAAAAAAAAAAAATGGATCCTGTGATGTTGGGCTGGTTGGCAGGCACTGGAGCTGCTCTGTGCTGCTACTCTGTTTGGTGGGGGCTGGTTATAAGAGCAGAACAAGAGGAGAAAACAAGGGCAGAACTATGTGGGCTTTGTGTGCTAGACTGAGAACTTGGGATTTCATCCTTTAAGTAGCCCAGAAGACATTTTCAACATGGAGAAACCAACCATTGTGAAAGGCTTTGAGAGGAGTGATATTAAACTTAGAAATACTAGCAAGAAAGAGGCTATGCTTATCCAGAAATTCTACAAGCCTAGTGCACTGACAGTTTGGGTGGGAAAGGGTGATATTTAGGGGTTCATTGATAAGGCTTGTTAACTGACTGAGTAACTTAGTATATATACATATATGTATACTAATATATACAATACATATATATATATATTAATAGTAAATGAATATGCAAAAAATGACACTTGGAACTCTAGCTTAGCTTGGATGGCTGGAAAGATTGTGGTGACCCAGTGAACATGAAAATACAGGGACAGGGAAAGGGCTAGGGTAGAGTAAGGAATCCAGGTTTAAGTGTATTGAGTGTTTGAGCTTTCTCAACACTATCAATGAGCAACTGCCTAGCATTTCCATTTGTTTCAGCCACGTAAACCTAAGGATGGCTCCAGACAGGTTTAGGCTATACTCTTGGGTCTATAGCTCCAGAAAATAGGGATGATCAAGAAAATGGGGAGGAACAAAAGGGAAAGGGTTGCTTTAGGAAGGTTTGAAATGGACTTCAGATTGCTGATTAAGAACATTGAGAAGTCCTGTTCATGCCCCACTAGAGCAAATATGTTAGTAAATAGCACTGGGAGACTTCCTTTGGCTGTAGAAGAGATGCCAGTACATCTAGGACAGGATTCATGACCTTGGAAGCCATATAACACAGTGTAAAGACAAATCATGGTCCTCAAAGATGTTAAGGGAAGCTTTAAGGATAAACCAAATGGTGAGCGAGGGTAGGTAAAGGGTCCTGTACCCTATTTTTTTTTTGTTTTTGTTTTTGTTCTTGTTTTTTCGAGACAGGGTTTCTCTGTGTAGGCCTGGCTGTCCTGGAACTCACTCTGTAGACCAGGCTGGCCTCGAACTCAGAAATCCGCCTGCCTCTGCCTCCCAAGTGCTGGGATTACAGGCGTGCGCCACCACTGGCAGGCCAGGGGCAGGGGGGGTCCTGTAATCTGTGGCAACTAAGGGAACCAAAATTTCAAGGAGAAACTGGACTCAGAGGATCCGGAGGACCAAATGAAGCACAGGTAGGGGACTCACACAGGCTGGGATGGAGGAAGCATACCATCGTCTGCTAGACAGAATACACACAAACCTCATGGGAAAGGGGTTCAAAGCAGTGATGCTCACCTCCTGAGTTTGGATCTTATATGAAGGCAAGTGGAAAGTTCTGTGTGGAAAAAGGATTGTTGTTATCCAGAGGAGGTGAGTGTGTTTTCTTCCAAAAGTACTGAGAAGAAACATCCCTCACTTTCAAAGAGAAATCAAAGTGCTGTTTCAGAGAAATTAAGACAATGGATATCTGTTCTTTTCTCCTTTTGAAATAGTCTTCGTTATTAAGTTTTTATTTCATTTTCAGGAAGTACAAGATTTCTGACCTTTTTCTTGCCAAATCTCCAAGATACTGTTATTTTCAGCCTAACTCTCAAACTTCAAAGAATAAAACACTACGTCAAGTGAGACCTGGCCCATGAGAATCTATAAACTTGATATTTTATAGTAGCTTTTCTCCTTCACTGAGGCTCTGAGAAACCTATGTCCAGACTCTTCAGAAATATGAGCACATTAGCCAAGCAGATGATAAACTGTAATATCAATGTGAGGCGATAAAGCAGAAGAAAATGCGATTGAATTCCTCCCTTATTTAAAATCCTTCAGTCTTACAATTCAATAAAAGAAGGGCTAGCAAGTTAATGGAAAAATGGGCAAAGGGCACAAAAAGGCATTTTTAAGTGAAAGAATTGCATATGGGTATCAGCACATGAAAAATGCTCTCTTCCATTCTTCTGCCTCACTAACATTTAAGGAAATGCATATAAAGCAGATGAATCGCTGCTTTTCCCGTCTGAAAATGTTTGTGACCCTCCACTGGTGTTGTAGGCACAGGAGTTCTTGCTCAACATTAATGGGAGTGTAAATTGGTATGTCCTCTGGGAAGGACAGTTCAGCACTGCCTTTTACACTAAGTGCCCGCATTCTTTGACCTAGCCATTGTACTTCCAGAAATTTCTCCTACAGATAATTTTGCACAAGTGGCTTATGATGTGTTTCTGAGGATGTCTGGTACTGTAGCTTCTCATGTGGATTTTCCTCTTCTCTTATTTGGAAAACAAAATCTGCACCCTGGGATTAGAGGTGAGTTGTTACAGTCATTGTGGTAGCTGCTATGTCAGGAACAGAATTTTGTAGAATGGTCTTGTGCTGGTGCTTGTCCAGAATGCACAACCTTAGAGTGCCATCTACACCTTCCCTTAGACACATGAGGCTTCTCTCTGAAAATCTATGCAAAAAGCTGTTTCATGAAAACCTGAGTAAATTAATTTAACTGGGGAATATTGTATTGCACTGTAACCCAACCCCAAATACCCCCAAACGTTTTGCAAATAGAATAATAAATCAATTGAACTGTGAAAGCAAGTTTGTATAAGTAATAAAAATCAATTTGCAAGTGTGTACAAAAAATAAAGCTCATTGTTCTTGCCCCAAGGAGCAGAGATTTAGTAGTTCCTTGAAAGGTGAATTCTGCTTTTTGTGTATTTCCTCACCTTTATATGGGCTTTTGCCTATCTTGCCCTGAAACAATACTTAAAAATAAATATTCGGCATAGAAGAACATTGTGGCGGCAAAGTAAAAGTTTAACATGTAAAAGGTTGGATCATATGGAAATAAAGTATGTTGTGCAGACTACAGATGTGCTGCCGTTCCTTGGCTCTTGCTTGGCCTGCAAACGAGAAGCAAAATGGTTGCTTTTATCTAGGCTTAGTGCACACCACAAATTAGTTCTGCATCCTAACATCTGAATAGACATCATTATTTTAGTAAATTAGCACATACATCTTGTTCTGAAAGCTCAGTGTCAATGCATATTTAGCATATTTTGCAAAGAAAAAGCCATCATAGCCAATTTTTAAAGGAGTCCTTCCCCCAAATGGCAAGCCTTTTCAGAAATAGCTATAGCAAAGATTAGTAATTAACTAGAAAACAAATATGGCAAGTTACATTGCAACATAGTACAATCTCCTTTTTAAAAGAACAGGTATGCATAATAAACACATCTTTCTGGAGGGAAATTCTGAAAAGGCACACAAGGTACTGGAACGATATCTCTGTGGGGAGAGGGAATCAGATGTGGGTAGATAGGGATATTACTTAACTTTCCACTATGTAGAAGCAAGGTTAGCATTTATTGCCACAAAACAAGGGGATGGAGACATGGCTCAGTGGTCAAGAACACTTGATGCTCTTCCAGAGGTCTGGGGTTCTGCTCCCAGCACCCACATCTGGTGATTCATAACTGCCTGTAACTCCAGCTTAAAGGGACCCAATATTGCCTTGTCTCCCCAGGCACCTGCACGCACATGATGCGGATAAACCCGCACAGCTGCACACACATACATATAAATAAAAAATAATAAATATTTGTAAATGACAGAAAACAGGCAAAGTAAAGAATTCTTCAGTGGCTAGTGATATTGTAAAGTTTAGACAGGGAAAGCAGTTAGAAGATAAGATTCTCTGCTGGTGTGTGGAGCACTCTAAGATCTGTTTATCCACATAGGTCATATATATTGTCCCTCTGGGCTTAATTACAAACCTTTTCTTAGTTTGGTTTGATTGCTAGGATGAAACACTATAGCCAAAAAGCAGGTTGAAGAGGAAAGGGTTTATTTGAATCTCACTTCCACATTGCTGTTCATCATCAAAGGAAATCAGGACAGGAACTCAAAGAGGGCAGAAACTTGGAGGCAGGAGCTGATGCAGAGGCCATGGAGGAGTGCTGCTTACCGGCTTCCTATCCAGGGTTTGCTCAGGCTGCTTTTTTATAGAACCCAGGACCACCCAAGATTAGCTGGGACCTCCTGCATCAATCACTAATTAAGAAAATGCCCTTCAGCCAGATCTCACGTAGCCATTTTCTCAATTGGTGTTCCTTCCTTTCAGATTACTCTAGTCTGGGTCAACTTGACATAAAATTATGCAGCACACACTCTAACAGCCTACTTGTATTTCCCAAAATGTACTATGCATCACTGAACCTCTGTGCCTTTGGGCTGTTTCCTCTCTCTGCAATTACCTTTCCAAATTCATCTCTCAAGACTTCTTCTCAACCTTTAATATCAAGCTTGTGTGCACCCGCCTATCATCAGTTATCTTTCGTGGCCTCTTCAAATCTCTGGTTCTTCTACAGAAAGATCTGTCCGGATGTGATTTCTCAGAAATAGACTGCATAGGGCTCAGCTGACGTACAATAAAAGGCTCCTGGTGAGTCATGCCTAAAGGTTTGCCTTACTAATCTCTTCCCTGAGAACAGAGTATCTTAATGCAAGGTTTAGGATGCATGAACACTTGTCCCCATCTAGGTGCAAGACTTAGTCACAAACGACATGGTGCCTTTCTGAGATTTTTACCTATCAAAGGTAAACAGCTATTTTCTGGACTGTTTCCCTTAAAGATTTTACAACACAATGCTGGAGCTTAGCTCTCACTGGCTTAGACCATGTTAGAACTTGAGAAGACAAAGCTCTGGCTGCTTTGGGATCATCATCTATTTTACTTTAATTCACCATTAACATGTTTCTGTTGAAGTCTGGTCCCTGCCTCGAAATTAGTTTTAGATCACAAGAAAACTCTTCATTGAAACACGAGTACAATCATAAATGTTTCAGTTTTAATTTCCTTTTGAATGAAGAAAAATCATCTATAGAATAAAGTTCCCATAAGATATGTAGAAGTTTGTTTCTTCCTTTATATCTTCACACCCGAGGCTAAATAACCACATTGAGAGCTATAAGTAACATTCATTACAAAAGCAGGCAAGAACAGTCAATTGTATTCTGAGAAATTAAAACAACACAAGGCCAAAAAAACTACAAAAGTTAAATCATAAGATATCAGCAATTGGAAAAGATAAAAGGAAACCAAGGTCACAGAGGGAATGTCCAGAAAGCGAACCATGTACATATTACTACTTGATGAAAACAGCCACTGCATGATAAAATGCCATTCTAATAAGTAGGCTTAGGACTTTAGATTACTAGAGTATGACCCTAAATACTGTATAGTTCAGGCCATACTTCACACGGTATAACTATACACTAGAACAAGCACTTAATTCATTAGAGAGTTAAATAGGAAAATGGCAAAAAAAAAAAAAAGGAAATCATAAGAGCCTTTCAGGAAACATGGGGGCCAGGGCCATGGTATGGATGGTATTTGAGTGTCTCTCGAGTGTTTTTATATTAAGGTTTAATTACCATTGTAAGATATTAAGAGCATGAGAACTTATGCTGCTCATGCTAAATAGATATGGGACATTTAGAAAGTGATTATGATTAGATTACTTTAGTAAGGTGAAACTCCTATGACTGAATCCTGATGGCTTTACAAGAGGAAGCAAGGCCACACAAGGCATGTATGCACACACTGTTGCCATTTGATGATCTGTACTCCTCAAGACCCTGTCAGCAAGAAGGACATCAACTATACAACCTCTCATGTCAGCCATGAAAAAACCATTTTTATTGTTACTTACCAAGTCTGTAGTATTGTATTATTTGTGATAGAGAACAAGCATATTGGGTCAATCCATAAGGATCAAAAACATGATTCATAAGAAAACTTTTTAAAATATCTTCTAAAACATAGAAGTATACCTAATCTCAATTATCATTCTACAAATAAAAATACAAATTATGAGATAGTATGTTTCACTTCTTGAATTGACCAAAATCCAAATATACAAGAACATATGTCTTAGGCTTTCTATTGCCATGAAGAGACACAGTGACCACTGCAAATCTTATGAAGAAAAACATTTAATTGGGACTGACTCACAGTTTCAGAGGTTTCAACCACTATTGTTATGATGGGAACCATGACACCATGCAGGCAGACATGCTTCTGGAAAAGGAGCTGAGAGTTCTGCATCTGGATTTGAAGATAGCAGGAAGAGCAAGTGAGCCAATGGGCCTGGATTGAACTTCTGAAACCTTAAAGCTTCTGAAACCTTAAACCTTAAAGCTTAGTGGCACATTTTCTTCAACAAGACCACATCTCCTAATAATGCCACTCCCTATGAGCTTATGAGGCCCATTTTTATTCAAACCACCACATTCCACTCTCTGCCCCCACCCATAGCCTTGTAGCTATTTCATGATGCAGAAATGCATTTAGTCCAACTTCAAATGTCCCCATCAATAGTCTACCACAGTCTCCATAATGTTTAAAAGTCCAAAGTTCAAAGTCTCTTTTGAGACTCATGGCAATCACATAAATGTAACCACTATAAAATCAATGTTTTTTTTTTTTAAAGCAGAGCACGTACTTCCAATGTACAATAGCAAAGGGTATCTACTACCATTCCAAAAAATTGGGAAGGGAGCATAGTAAGGAACTACTGGACCAAAGCAAATCCCCAAACCAGCAGGACAAACTCCAAACTCTGCATCTCCGTGTCTGATGCCAAAGGGCTCTTCAGATATCTGACTTTTTCCTGCTCTGTTGACTCTAACACCCTTCTTTCTCTTGGTCTGCTTCCATTCCCTGTTAGCAGGTATCCCATACCCCTAGCAGACTCTAATAGACATATTAATATTCTCCTCAGAAACCTCTTGAGCTGAGCTGCCACCATTCAAATCATCCTCAACACCATTGTCTTCCATATGCCTACCAGCATGGCTCATTAAGCCCTGCTTATAGCATTCAACTGCTTTCCTAATTCAAAGTTCCAAAGACCACATTCCTCCAAAGAAAAGCATAGTTAGGACTATCACAGCAATACCCCAGTTCCTGGTACCAACTTCTATTTTAAAGTTTTGTTGCTGTGATGAGATACCTTTTTTTTGTTTTGTTTTGTTTTGTTTGTTTGTTTGTTTGTTTGTTTTTTGGATTTGGTTTTTTTTTTGAGACAGGGTTTCTCTGTATAGCCCTGGCTGTCCTGGAACTCACTCTGTAGACCAGGCTGGCCTCGAACTCAGAAATCCGCCTGCCTCTATCTCCCAGAGTGCTGGGATTACAGGCGTGCGCCACCACCACCCAGTTAACTATGACAACTTTTATTAAAAAAAAAATATTTAGTTGGGGCTGGCTGACAGTTCAGAGATTTAGTCCATTGTCTTCATGGCAGAAAGCAGGCAGGCAGACATGGTGCAATAAGTGACACATGGTTATAATTTTACTTCTGTGACTCTAACTAAAATGTCAAAAACAAGCAAACACAGGAGACATAGTGGAGAAATTGCTCAGTGGTTAAGAGCAGACACTGCTCTTGTCAACGATTGAAGTTGGCTTCCCAGCACCCATATCAGGTGGCTCACAACTGCATGCAACCAACTCCAGCTCCAGGAGATCCAACACTTTCATCTGGACTAAGCCGTCACCTGAACACATGTGTATATACTCACACTCATAGACACATAATTCAAAAATAAATGTTTGGGAAACAGAAGACTAGACACAGCCTGATTGTTCAGGAAACAGATTCCATAGACTACACCATATTCGTGCAATAGAATACTATGCAGCTGCTAAAATTTCGTGGAGAGGCTCTGTTGTAACTGTCTTATAGTGTAGAATTTCTTTGATATGGGAAGCAAACACTTGGGAATAATTATTTCTGCTTGCATTTGCTCAGGAAAACACTGAAAAACAGTAAATTATTATGCTTTTTTAAATTTAGTTAAAAGGAGCAAGAAGGGGGAGGAGTCCATGCAGAATTTGATACTCTTTTCTTATCATTTTATCTCTTCACAGTTATGAATATATGCCTTTCATTAAAAATATGAATAAGAATCTACAAAATACACTTATTGAAACTTTTATCAAAGATATATTCAGGGATGAAGCAAAGCTTGTACTTAAAATAATCTAAGTGTGTCATTGTATTGTGAATTATGCCTTATTACAATTTACTGTGAGTCTTCATTTCCTATGACAGCTCTGCCATATGTCAAACAGCTATGTCATTGTTAATAGGAAAAGTCTGGAGAGTTCAAGTGTTCCTTTGTTAGAGCCACAAATTAGAAAAACACAACCAGATAATAGGTACAACATATATTCCCATCAGTTATCCATTGAATAGCCATATGTAGGAACATGTTTGAGTGTTTTGGAAGTAATGACAATGTGATTCTTGGCTTCAAGAAAATGGCATTTGATAACGATTAGAACTTTCAGTTCCTACTGGGGGCTTACAGCCAAGATTTCTTCATTAAGATTAAGTTATTAAATATGATTGTTAGGAAAGCTTGCCTTGTAATTGTGTTCAGCTGTGTGTCCCCGAGGATGATTTTAGCCTACAGTGTACCAACCTGAGTTTGTTTCTGTGGCTTTCTGGATTGTGGGCATCATAATTCAAGCTTTCCTCTACAAGCCAATTAACATGTTTTCTCCATCCCTAGCATCAGGGCTCTATCTATCTATCTATCTATCTATCTATCTATCTATCTATCTATCTATCTCCCTCTCTCCCTCCCTCCCTCCCTCTCTCTCATGTGTTATGCAGTCATTTTGAAGGATGTGCAGTGGCATTCACAGACAATGATTGGCATCAGATTTTCCTCATTATTCTGCCATAGACTCAGCATTGAAATCGATGGTAAACCAAGAGCAATCACATGGAATTGATTGCCATTTGGGTCCTATTGATTAGCCTGCCAAATCTACAACAAGAACAATATCTAGGCTGGATGGCAAAAAGACAATGACTACACATGCTTCAGCCACCATTTAGGGGTGGCTGAAGTATCATCTGTCGACTAATCTAGACCAGAATATATGAAGGAGATGCCCTTACAGAAGCACATGCCAACAGAGGGAAAACAGTCATTCTTTCTCAGTAACGATGGCTTGAAATATAACTTCTGTTGAATCATTCACTAAATCTTCCTTTCTTTTATCCTCAATATTTTTTTGAGAACTCAATCTAGGACTACAAAAGACTAAGGTACCAATTATTTTCTTGCTACAAACACATGGGACGCTAGATAGCATACATTAACAATCTTTTCTTTGTGTAGTGCTGTGGATAAAACCCATGGCTTTGTTTATACTAGGTAAATGTTCTGCCATTGAGCTGCAGTCTCAGCCCTGAAATATATATTTAAATATACAGTGTAGTTCGAAAGAAAATCATCCCTTCAAACACAAATCAAAAAAGGAATCAAAATCTTGTCCCCTAAACTAAGGATAGGGTTCAGCATCAAACTAACATGTAAGTTTTCATGACCAAGTTTAGGATTTAATGCCCAGATAATGCCAGAAGATATGGCCTAGAGTGCATAAAAGCACAGAACTTGAATTTATTAATATGGTAATAGTGCCTAGTGCTCCAGAGGCTTTAGTCACTCAGCAAAAGTAGTCTAGAAAACCTTCACTCATTTGGCCTAAGTATCTACACTGACATATTCTTTGTCCACAATCTAGATAGCTTTTTTTTTTTGTTTTTTGAGACAGGGTTTTTCTATGTAGCCCTGGCTGTCCTGGAACTCATTCTGTAGACCAGGCTGGCCTCAAACTCAGAAATCCATCTGCCTCTGCCTCCCACCTTGATAGCTCATTTAAATATTTATTCTCTCTCTCTCTCTCTCTCTCTCTCTCTCTGTGTGTGTGTGTGTGTGTGTGTGTGTGTGTTGCATCTGAAAGCATTCGTGTTGGTGTTTGTTGGAGGCCAGAAGAGCATGTTGGATCACCTAGAGCTGGAACTGGAGTTACAAGTAATCATGAGCTGCTGCTCAATATGAAATACTGAGACCACAACTTGGGGACGCTGGAAGAACAGTAAGTGCTTTTAATTTCTGAGCTAACTCTCATGCCCCTGGGTCAATTTTTCTAGGTTTCCTATAAGAAAGTGAAGTTCCACTCCTCCACTGCTGGTGGGGTTGCAAATTGGTACAACCACTCTGGAAAGCAGTCTGGCGGTTCCTCCGAAAACTGGGCACCTCACTTCCAGAAGATCCTGCTATACCACTCCTGGGCATATACCCAGAGGATTCCCCAGCATGTAATAAGGATACATGTTCTACTATGTTCATAGCAGCCCTATTTATAATTGCCAGATGCTGGAAAGAACCCAGGTATCCCTCAACAGAAGAGTGGATGCAAAAAATGTGGTATATCTACACAATGGAGTACTATTCAGCCATTAGAAACAATGAATTCATGAAATTCTTAGGCAAATGGATGGAGCTGGAGAACATCATACTAAGTGAGGTAACCCAGACTCAAAAGGTGAATCATGGTATGCACTCACTAATAAGTGGATATTAACCTAGAAAACTGGAATACCCAAAACATAATCCACACATCAAATGAGGTACAAGAAGAAAGGAGGAGTGGCCCCTTGTTCTGAAAAGACTCAGTGAAGTTCTGAAAAGACTCAGTGAAGCAGTATAAAGCAAAATCAGAACAGGGAAGTGGGAAGGGTTGGGTGGGAAAACAGGGGGAGGGAAGGGGACTGATGGGACTTTCGGGGAGTGGGGGTCCAGAAAAGGGGAAATCATTTGAAATGTAAATAAATATATCAATAAATTAAAAAAAAAGAAAAAAATATCTCGAATAAAATTTTTTAAAAAATAGGCAAAAAAAAAAAAAAAAAAAAAAGAAAGTGAAGTTCCTAGGTTTGTGCCACAAATGGATGTGGAGTGTGAATTATCCACTGTGTGTGTGTGTGTGTGTGTGTGTGTGAGAGAGAGAGAGAGAGAGAGAGAGAAAGAAAGAGAGGGAAAGAGAGAGAGACAGAGACAGAGAGACAGAGACAGAGAGATGTTTTCAAACCAAGTAAACCTCCAGCTACCTGGGAAAGAAGGAGGAAGGGTTTCAGAGAGAAAGAGGTGAGGGAGATTAGGGAGAGGGAAGTGGGGAAGACACGGTGTAGAGATCTTTCTATACTGAAGGGTAGATGGGGGTATCACAGTTGTAGTCTGGAAAGTATTGGCCCAAATTCCTGATATTCCACGGGATGGGGCATTTATGCTTTCTCTATGTAATTCAGAGCAGAGCCCAGCAAAATTGATGCCACGTGATCTCTAAGGTTTGGTTTTTGCAAGGTGTCGGGCCTACCACCCTGTTTGCCAAAATACTCAGGTAGAATCCATACGTGCACGGGGAAAGAAATAGCACAATTCTAACAGTACCATGTTAGAGAATCCCTGTAGACATGGTCCCACCTACAGTGTCAGGTCAGTCCTATGAACTTGGCCATCTAATGTAGTAATGCATTTGGATCACAACAGGATCAACTGACATCTTGATTACAATAGTGTGAAGGAACTTGGTCAAGTTGTACCTAGTCAAGGATTTCCTGACTTTCTGGCCCACATCATAAGCAATATAAAATAACCCTACATTTAGGGTGAGTTCATTTTAAGCAAAAGAAAGCTACAACAAGGAGAATGAAAGGCTGGTTAAAGAGACAGTCACTAACACAAATTATAAACATGAGAAAAGTTATTCTCAATGAAGGAAGAGTCTGTAGATGATGTATGTAGAAAGGACGTGGTAATTGGACAGAAACAGAAAGGCAATGCACGGTGTATGCTACAAATAATGAAGTTTAGCAATACACACTTTTTATGGAATTGTGGAGAATCAGCTACAGTTTCATGCAGTGTTGGTGAAAGTTGTCAAGTGTTCTGATGTCTACAGAGAGCATCTGGAATGTAGCAATGAAAACTCCAAATGTAAGCACCCCTTGACCCATTGATATCACTCCCCTATAGATAAACCTGTACATATATGAAATGAGACATATACAAGAGATTCACTGCAGTATGATCTACTAAAAGAAAAAGATGGAACAACCTAAGTCTAGTAATATATTACTGATTAAATTAACTGATATATTAATACAATGGAATGAAATAAGGTCATGAGTTTGTGTACAAAATATAGAACACAAATCCCAATTTCATAACATATGACATTCCCTGAAGAAAAAAAGATGAGGATAAAAAATATTAAAAATCCCTTTATTGGAATGGCACACCAAAACTAAATAAATAAAATTACTGGTAGAAGCAAAAAATAGGTTGTGTTTATGCTTATGTTATGTAAATATGAATGTTTAACGTGATATGTTTAAAACTAAAAGAAAGTGTCAAACCTGTGATGAAAGAGAAAGTCATTATGAAAAGAGAGAATGATTTGAAAACAGAAAACAAAAGATTTAGATATTGAATCTAAAACCTCAATGGCTAGGTTGCATACAGTTGATAATAAACCTGAAAAAAAAATCACAGATATTCAGCAACGAGAAAGGAAAACAGGCAAATGTGGCAGAAATCAAAAAATGTAGAGGTAAAAATGAGTTAGTTCTACACTACATCTAATCAGTCCCAGAAGAAAAGAATAGATGAAACAGGGCAAAATAATATTTGAAGAAGTGATGACTTTTTTCATAATTGAAGGAAGATGTTAATTAGCTCCAAAAATCCTAAAGAAGAATCAGTTCCCAGATAGAAGAAGCAAAATGAGAATGCAAGAAAAACTTTGTAATATAACTAGTGGACACGAACAAAACGGAGTGAAAGCAGATTCATCAGCAACAATGATACTAGAAAACAGACAATGGAGTGCCGTTATCAACTGTCAACTTTAATCCTAGTCTCAGCTAGATTCACATTCAAGACTGAAGCCAAATAAATGCTCTTTGGGGTAATTGGGGAATAAGAGTATTGAATATTTACAGATATTTTCCGAAAAAAATCTAAAGGATATGCTTGTATAAGAGGAATTAATTCAGAATGCAAAAACCAGAAGTGATATAAGCTAATGCATTGCTCAATGTGGAGATACAATCTGGAAAGTGATCCCTTCTGAGAACAGCAAAAAAAAAAATATATATATATATATATATATATATATATATATATAATAAATAAACGGATGTTAAAACAATGGCTAAGTACTTTATTAAAGAAGAAAAACACAGGTGGTCAGAGGACTGCCAAAGTTTTCAAGAGAAGAGGAGAGATCCTAACTTCCATTAACAAATACATGAACAGCTTTTAAGGATAACTACCAAAAAGGGGGGGAAGGGGGGAAAGGATTAATTAAAGAGAACAGAAGTCAAGAAAAGGCATGATGCAAAGAAAATGCACAGTGAGATATTACAAATGAGAATATTAATAACCATGGTGATAGAGTAATGTATGTGATTTAAATCCAGATGTTATATAATGATTTTTCACTTTATATTTTAAAACCAGAAATCTTCTTAAATGAAATGACACAGAAGCATTGAAAGTAAAATGAACAAGAATGATCTGCCAGAGAACAGCAAAAAGACATTAGATACAGCAGCATTTATGTCAAATTAAGCATACTTCAGGGCAAAAAAAAAGCATTATATGAGATTATTTAAACACAGTCACAATAAGAGAAAACAACAAAAGGAAATAATGGTCATCAACTGATGATTATATAACAATAGATCTCCAAAACATGTAGTGCAAACCATAGCATTGCACAGAAACACTTAAGAAACCCATAGTGGCCAATTTTACCACCTCTTACTCATGCATATATAGATCAAGGAAGGGACATTCTATAAGGCTATTGTGATTCAAACATAATAAACTTTATAGAAAGGGCATACATATGCATTTACTTGCAACATGAGATTTTGATTAGTGAAAGACTGTATACATGACGGTAGTCCAATGAGATTCTCTTGTGTAGCAACATCATATCCAGCTTAGCTTATGAATGATATTTATGCTGAAACCAGTTAACAAACATCTCCCAGAAGGCACCTTTATTGATAAGCATCACACAACTATAACCTAGTTCATGAATGGGGACCAATGGATATTTTTCTCAAGAACAGCTAAGAATAAACAGAAAAATTGACCATGTATTTGATTTAAAACATCTCTAAGATGACTAATATTATCTTGCTACTAAGCAAAATAACTGCAGAAATGATGACATTGTTGTCTGCCACCTATCACTGGGCTTAAAGTCTGTTAGTGTTCTCATGTCACATACGAATTTGTGGGGGGACAAAGAAAAAGGTGATGATTTTTATGAAGATTAAATATATTTGATATTGGAAAAGGTTAATTAACCTATTCACCAGAGTTACCATCACGTACAACTTCATTGTGTGTGTATCACTATTTTCTTTGTGGTACTAAGTTGTCCATTGGAAAAGTACTTAATTGACAAGAATATTTATTCCATATATGTAGAAATAAAATATTCCAGTTTCACATCTATGTGAGATTTTGGTGGCAAAGATGAAATGTAGGGTATTTGATAATATAAGAGTTCTTTAAACTGTCTTCACTCTTTACAACTTATTTAAGCATTCTTATTAGCTTCATTGTCTTATCAGAAAATAGTCAAAATAGAAACTCATTGCTTTGTTAAACATTCCTGTGATCTTCTTCCTGTGAACTTGACAGCATAAGACAACCTTTGTTGCTAAATGATGCCAAACCAATAGTAAGTTGAATCTAACCTCTTTATCACAGACTGAGGTACTCCACTGATTTTGTAGAGACTTTTTGTTGTTGCTGTTTTTGTTCTTTCTTTAAAAGACAAAAATCAGTCCGAAAATCTATCCATTTAAAGCCTATGCTTACTGCCCTGCATATATGATGAGTTTAAAAATTAGGCCTCCTCCTTAAAGAGATGCAGCTGTTCCTTTTCCTAAATAGTATTCTGACTAGACACCATGGCTTGGGATGAAAGATCCTCACTATAAAGTAAAGTTAAGGACATAAATGTAATGCTTACAGTGCCAAATGACACAAGATGTTAGATTTTGTAAACCTACTACATTATCCTGAATTGAATTATTATGATTGAAGATCCACAAGTGTACATGAAATCTTATACAGACAACTTGGGCAATCTCATATTTATATATTTCAGCTTACTTATTAAACCATCTAGATACATGAATAAATATGTAGATAGGAAAACAGGCAGATACACAGATAAACAAATTGCTATACAGGCAGAGACAGAAAATTCATCAAAATTGTTATAAAAATGATTGTAGGATCCAAGTAGATTATTTGAGTTAATACTATAATTATGCATTGCAGAATCTCAAGGTGGCTTCTGAATCATCACAAAAAGATATGATCAGTGGCCTTCAACATCAATTACATTTTCATTTTATTCTCAGTCTTTGGAAAATATTGGCTCTTGCATAGTATAAAATGAGAAGAAGAAAAAGAATAGTGTGCATTGCCTGATTACTGTGTGCTTTCTCTGACCCAGTTTCTTTGAAGATGTTCTCTCATCAAGTTCGCTGGATAATCTAGTGCAGTAGCTACAATTATCCTCATTTTCTGGATATGAGACTGATTCAACACTACTCACTGATTTCCAGGATCTACTGGCTAGCGTGGACTACCTTACCATTTGGTTCTAGGTGCCTTTTGTGTTCTACCAAAACACATTATGCTGCTGCATGTTTCCAACTAAATACTCTGATTACTTAGTACACATGAAGATGAATTGCTCAAAAGCACCAGGACCCTCATCTACCTTCAAAAAGAAATCCATTCATATTTGCATAATTTAACACTCAGAAGTAACATTGTACTCCACTATTTTAATGTATGCACAGTCAGTCCTACTGCACTTCATGTAAGAAAACATCATAAGAACACACATATTATGCTCCAACTGCACTCTACAGCTTCACTTCCTCATTTGCTCTCTTCTCTCATAAACATTTATGAAATATCTATTTTATGCCTCTATCATTTTAGAAATTAGAAAAGATGGGAAGCAATTGAAGACAAAATGTGTAGCATTGGAAAGGATTCAGTGGGTGCAAACAAAGGTCATCAAGCCCGGTAATCTAACTTTGATGCCCAGGACCAACATGGTGGACAGACATCCACTATAACACACACACACACACACACACACACACACACACACACACACAAGATATGTCTGTCACAAAAAAATCTTGTAGTCTAGCTGGAGAAAAGCAATATATGGGAGAGGATGTGGAGAACAAGATAGGGTAATAGGGGATACATATAAACAGAGTATATGAAATTGTTATAATGAAGTTCATCTTTTGTACAGTAAATATACCCACCCATACACCACACACACACACACACACACACACACACACACACAAACACAAACACACACACAGGAATGCCATATTGAACTCAGAAAGACAAAACAATTCCAAAATAATGATTTTAAAATGATACGTAGACAAATAAGAAACAGCATGTGATGAACTTCTAAAATCAACGAAAAGCAAACATGACAATTAAGTGACATTAGCTAGACAAGGCACAACCGAAGACTGGAACTGCTAACATTTCAAGGAGACTGTAAATTAGCTCAGCTAGGAAGATAGCTTGGCTTTTGAAAACAGCAGGAAAAAACTAGATGCAGTCCTTTTTAATGTTCCAGACTAACTCAGACTTCCCTTTTCTGATCCTTAACTGAATAGCCCTCACCTTTTCTTGAAAACGTATAAAGCTATCAGTCTGGTTTGCATCATTTAAACATCACTTGTACACAAGCGATTTCACATATATCAATAAACAGGATGCATGGCAGGTGACCTTTGGCTGAAGAAAAAGTTTACTAGGACATCATGGACTCCTGAGTCTAAACTTTCTTGATATGTGTTCTGCTCCTACAACTTTGATCTACCAAAATAAACAATATCATATTTGTGGAGTGACAGTTACTCTCTCTGAAGACACTGCTGGTAAGGTTGCAAATTGGTTCAACCACTCTGGAAATCCGTCTGGCGTTTCCTCCGAAAACTGGGCACCTCACTTCCAGAAGATCCTGCTATACCACTCCTGGGCATATACCCAAAAGATTCCCCAGCATGTAATAAGGATACATGTTCTACTATGTTCATAGCAGCCCTATTTATAATTGCCAGAAGTTGGAAAGAACCCAGGCATCCCTCAACAGAAAAGTGGATGCAAAAAATGTGGTATATATACACAATGGAGTATTATTCAGCCATTAGAAACAATGAATTCATGAAATTCTTAGGCAAATGGATGGAGCTGGAGAACATCATACTAAGTGAGGTAACCCAGACTCAAAAGATGAATCATGGTATGCACTCACTAATAAGTGGATATTAACCTAGAAAACTGGAATACCCAAAATATAATCCACACATCAAATGAGGTACAAGAAGAACGGAGGAGTGGCCCCTTGTTCTGGAAAGACTCAGTGAAGCAGTATAGAGCAAAATCAGGACAGGGAAGTGGGAAGGGGTGGGTGGGAAAACAGGGGGAGGGAAGGGGACTGATGGGACTTTCGGGGAGTGGGGGTCCAGAAAAGGGGAAATCATTTGAAATGTAAATAAATATATCAATAAATTAAAAAAAAGAAATGTCCAAGCAGCTACATTGAGAGAACGGGACTTGTGGTGGTTTGAAAATGCTTCTCCCATGGGGAGTGGCAGTATTAGGAGGTGTGGCCTTGTTGGAATTTGTGTGACCTTGTTGGAGGAAGTGTTGTTACTCTGTAGGTGGGCTTTGAACACTCCTAGTGCTCTAGTTCTACCCAGTGTGGAAGAGACCCTCCTCCTGGCTACCTCTAGAAGACAGTCTTTAGTCTCTCCTGGTTGTCTTCCGATCAAGTTGTAGAACTCTCAGCTCCTTCTCCAGCACCATGTCTGCCTGCACGCTGCCATGCTTCCTGCCATGATGACAATGGACTGTACCTATGAAACTGTAACCTATCCCCAATTAAATGTTTGCCTTTGTAAGACTTGCTGTGGTCATAGTGTCTCTTCACAGCAATGTAACCCTAACTGAGACAAGGCTGATTTTTGTTTGATTGTTCTTATTTTGTATTTTTACTTTATTAATAACTTCTTTTATTTTGCAATATGATTCATAATATTTGCTCTTCCCTATACCTTTCTTAATTCCCTTCCACTGTTGTGGCCCTCTCTTCTTGTGAACAAATCCTTCTCAAATTCAAGATTCTTTGTCTTGTTTTGTGTGTCAAAGTGTTTCTCTAGGCCTGTCTCTCTGTGAGTACAGGTTTGTCCTCCCCGTTAGAGCTCAATGAAGACACAACTAGAATCTCTTAGTTGCCAATAGATCAACAGGAAGTGAGAGGGCCCCATGAGATCTTTCCCACCTGTAGCTGTCTGTTAGGAGTGTCTCCTGTGTGGGGTTAGTGCCAACAGGCGCAGTTGCTGATACTTCATGATTACCATGCCCATGTCATTCTTAAACAGACAGGGTGACACAGAGAAATCCTATCTTGAAAACCCATAAAATAAAACAAACAAAGAACACCCCCAAAAGGCATTTCAAATCCCTTCTGCACTCTGATTGAAAGGTTGGTATAAATGTCTTGTTTAGGCTGAGCATTTAGCCATCTTTTATTTTCAGTATCCTGTGCATCCATGTATCTCTGCATTCACCTCCATTCACTTCATAAGAGGTTTCTCTATAAACTGAGAGTGGGCTTTGTCGATGGTAAAAGCACACATATTTAGAAAGCAGTTTGATGTTATAGCAATTCAGCTAAGCAGCAGTATTAGCTCTTCTTTTCCCCTCAAAAGGCCAAGGTTTTAAATATTCCTTAGTGGGACTAGTTACATAATTTACAGAGCACAGTACAAAATGAAAATCCAGAGCTCCTTGTTCAAAACTATTAAAATTTTCATGACTGCATCAACAGAGCATGAAATGCAAAACAGGGAGGTCCCCATACGATCACACAAGCCCTATGCCCATGAGGCTAAACCTACTTCCCAGTCAAAGCAGACAGGAGCCTTCAAACAGAGGAGCAGGGGAAGAGCTATGTTACTCAATTTGGGCTGAATTATATAGATAAACTATATACTCTCTATATGTACTAAGTACCAGGTGCTAGGTACTGAGTACTATGTACTATAGACTACAGTCCAGGAAGCCTATAAACTATAGAGGATTTATTACTCAGAATTTTAAAGGCCAAGAAGTCTCAGATCAAGGTGTTATCACAGTTGGGTTCTAAGGTGAAATCCCTTCTAGGTCGCAGATTGCCAATTGCTATCCTAGTCTTATATGGTGAAAAGGGTTGCGTTGGTGAGTTTCCTGTACAGGGACACTAATCCCACTTACCTCCTAAAGGTCCCACCTTTTACTACCATAACACTACATTGAGAATTTCAAGACATAAACTGGTGGAGGGCAGGTCATGATCATTCTGTCCACAACAGCCTCTCCCGTATGCTCCCTATCCAAAAGTCCTTATCCTAAAAGTAGAAGATATCTCTTTTAAATGTGAACAGCAAAATGTTCATGATCCAAACCCTTGCAGAAACATCTGTGAAAAGAGGACATGAATCAAACAGTGTATCCACAGATAACAAAGGCACCAGGAAAACTAAGACAAATGAAATCTATTATGTAACAATGCAAAATGAGGTTAAAAAGAAACTAAGAAAACCATACAGTTTTAAAGAGTACCTCATACCAGTAATGGCAGAGTTCTCAAGTGCTAGGGCTAACAAGGGGGTGTGAATGGCGCTTTCAGATCCTAGAAAAGAATTAGAAAATAAAGGGGGAAAAAGGTTCCAGAAACAAAGGCTCAAACACAATAGCAAACAGACCCCACATCAAAGCATGGTGAGGGAAATAAAGGGTGTGGGAACAAAATGAAGCCGACAGAAAGAAAATACTTCTGTAAAAAAGCAAATTTCGGAATCTCACTTGACAACAAACCCACGCTGTTTATTTCTCTGCTTTATTTGTTGAAGTTTGATTAATCTTATCCAAAGAGGTTACAGTTAATTAATTTTTTTAAAATCGAGTTTCAAATAGATAGTCCTGAAACCAATTTTGTACCCATATTCTTCCCAATTCATTTGATAATTTGAAAACATTAACAAAAACATTTTTAATCTGTTTTTCAAAGGGAACATCTGTGCGTTATTGTTCATGACAGTGGCTTTGTTATAGTAAATGAAACATCTGGAGAGACTTGATTACTTGTTGACAGAAACTCCAATGCAAAACATAGGTGAATGATAATTTATTCTCAGTGGGCTCAAATGAACAAGCTCTACCAATGGGGTCAACCTAAACTAATATGGGGGGGACAACAGTATTGGATCTTCATTTTTCTGAACTGTTCCTTGTGATGATCCTATATCTATAGCCAATATTGCATCTCATCCAACTTTAAATTATAAGAAGAAAAATGTTCTAGTTTGTGGGTTTTGTTCTACATATTAAATACAGTCTATTCAAGCTTGTGCTAAGCAACAACAAAATGAACGCCAATAATCCAGATTATTTGACCCCCTGCTAATAGCAGGTCTCATTTTGTTCTTTTAATGCTGATCTCTGGTTCACATGATTATTAGTGTTACACTGACTCCCTGTACTCACAGTTTCGGTCTCTGCAGTTTTGATCACCATGATACAAATAGTATTAAGTGGAAAATTACATTTTGGAAGACAGAATAGATGCTGATTTTATTACCATGCATTATAATACTCTATTATAATATTTTAATAAGGTATGTTATAATTCTTCTATTTTATTACTAATTATTAATCACCCACTGTGCCAAACTGTAAAATAAATTTTATCATAGATCTGTATGTACAGAAAAAATTCATAGTATATGTAAGGTTTGATATAATTTACAGTTTCAGGCATCTATTGGAATAGAGGAGATGCTATTTAGACAGTATTCTTATTTTCCAAAATAAACATTTCTGACACTATAAAGATACATGGATGAACAAGTAGCTTCCTTGTAGTACTTGTTGGTCTTTCAAACTTTATTACAATTTAATTAATGTAATTTCATGTGAAGGTGCCTGCTAGAGGATTAAAGTAGTGAAAAATTTGGAGATTGTTTTCCTTAGAAATCACAGGAATATTATAAGAATATGTTTTCATTGTATTCCCAGGTGTGGGATATGGGGCTGCTTCAGATTGCCCACAACAGCAGATCATGATTTACCTCATGCTCTAGCAGGGGCGTGATTTTTGCCAGCTGCAGATAGTTTCTGTGATTATGTAGCATTGGAAATGTTGGCAACTTTTCAGAAAGTATATAAATGTTTGGGCCTCTGGGAGGTGGGGTGGGTTGGTGCTTGGTGGTTGGTTGCTGTTGATTACAATTTGTTAGGTAGAAAAGACAGCTGCAGACTAGACCTTCATTGTAAAAGTTAAATCTAAGAGTGATACATACTGTTAGAGGGACAAAGCCTATTTCCTCTTCCACAGTAGATGGGAGAGAACAATCTTAGACAACTGCAATATCAACTTCCTGCCCCTCCTACAGTCAAAACAAGCACATCTGACTCAATATTGAACAATGTGATCTGACAAATGAGGATTTTGAGAAAGTTTCTTTTGTAAAAAAAAAAAAAAAAAAAGTTTCCTGGATAGAGAAGGCTCCTTTCTTTAGCTGGACATTTGTTTTATTTACATTCCATGCCTGGAATTCTGGGAGCCATTTTTTAACCATGGTGAGACAAGTTCCGTTACCTAATGAATACTCAGCAGGGCAGAGTAAGATGATTGAGAGAGCTTTGTGCCAGTGTGGAGCCACTGAACGGACCCCTGAAGCCACTGATCTCAGGATTCTTGCTCTATATACATCAGAATTATCCTTAATGTCGGAGCTATTATAGTTAGGAGTTTAGCTAAATGCATACAAAAAAACCCCACTAAAATTAGTACAGCAAGTGAGTACTCTTCATTCAAATATTTCAATAGAACCTAAACTCATTTTACTGTTATAATGCACCACAAAATGTGTGATAAGCTGTCACTTGGGGGAAGTTCCTTGCCCAATTCCAAGTCTATCTCTCTCTTTTTGAAGATTGATTTATTTCTTAAATATACAGCATTCTGACTGCAGGCCAGAAGAGGGCACTGGACCCCATTACAGATGGATGTGAGCCACCACATGGTTGCTGGGAATTGAACTCAGAACCTCTGGAAGAGCAGCCAGTGCTCTTACCTCCGAGCCATCTTTCCAGCCCCCATGTTTTTGGTTGTGAACCTAGCCTTTAACGGTTGAGCCATCTCTCCAGCCAATCCCCAAGTCTATCTCTATATTAACTATTGCTCAGCCTCTGATCTCCTTCCACATCCATAAAATGGGGGTAGTTTCTGGTTTTTCACTCATTAAGTATTTATGATGGTTGTAAACCTAACTGATCTGTGGTCCCCAAATTAAAAGCACTATATAATATTTTTGATACTTATTTATTTGGTGGGTGCCCGAGTGTATCTATGTACACTATATACATGCAGAGGTCCAATGACATCAGAAGAAAGCATTGGATTCTCTATAACTGGAGTTACAAAGTGTTAAAAGTCATCACATGGGTGCTGGGAACTGAACTTGGCTTTTCTGCAAGAAAAAGTGTTCGAAACTACTAAGCCTGATCTCCAGCACCCAAAGATTTCTTAAATGAATCTTTTTCACATGAGTTTTGCTGCACTGTAATTCATTGGCATGCTAACAGAGTAAAGGTCTAAGTGATAGGTAATTCACTGGCAAAGCCCTTGAGAAACTACATAATGTCCTGTGATCATACCGGTGATAATCATTAGAGACACTAGTGGGCATTGAATGACTCGTGTACTTTTGTGCTTGTCCCCTGCATTGGACTGAGTTTGAATGGTAACATCCCAATGAGATCAGGGGACCCAAAGCAGAGATGAAGACTCAGCACAGTTGCACACAATCCAGTGCAGGTTTAAAAGCGATGAACAATTACAGGAGAGCAGATTAATATTTAATGAAGATGTAAATGATGAGACTCAATACAGAGTTGCTTAGTAAAATCTATTCCAGCAAGAGCAAACTGCAGTGGTCCTTAGATGGCGTGGGGGTGGAGGGAGGAGGGAGCATTTTTCTTATTAGCCATTGTCTTTAACTTCTCCTCAGCTCTAGCTGAAGCCTGGGCTCAGATTCCCCAAGCAGCTGACAGTTGCAGCAAGAGTGAAATCAATCTTGTAATCCTCCCAGCCATTTGATTCCCAATTTCCTTCTTTGTATGCCCTTCTTCACTATTCAGCCTGTGCTCTCAGAAACAAACGGCATACAGGGTTTCTGACATCAGGCTCACCCTATTGCCAACATTCTGTCTGTCCCTCTGTCAGCTGGGTGTCTGCGGCGATGAGAAAGGCATGATAACTCCAAGGCAATCCATCACCTCTGCAACTCAGGGAGAGCTTCTGAGCCCACTTGTGTCTGAGGAAGCTGCCAATGACTCTGTCAGTGCTGGGGGATGGGACCGAAGGTGCTGATCCATGAAATCACACAGGAGGAAGGGAGAAGCTGCAGGAAGCAATGGACCACAGGGTGTAAGCAAAGTATGATTGCTGCTGGCATGGACCACTCGGCCCAAAAGGAACCAAGCCATGCCATGGGGCTTTCTCGATGGTCTGTTTACTCTTGGGCCTCCACCCAGCAGAAGCAATAACAGTGCTCAGGGCTAAAAGCCAGAACAATTTCCAATGAAAAGAATTTCCCTAGACACCAGCCCTTCCTCCCAACCAAGACAGGGATGGAAAGACAAGCAGCTGATGCCAAGGGCTTCTTTTCTGCTTTCCTAGACTAGTCTAAAGAAGAGCAGGTTCTTTATCAACTGTAGGGGACAAGGAGGCACTGGACTTCCTACTGTACCAGTCTACCTCTACTGACTTACTGCAGTCTGTACGAACTGGTGGTGTGCCCTAATGGGGCCTTAAAGCCATTCCCAGAGCAGGCAAGCCACAGTATGTGTAGCATGGATTTCTCCAGTGAAGCTACTTGAGCCCCACAGGAGTGAGGTTTGACCTTAGATGATCAGGATCCTGCCCTTCCCTCTGCACACACCAACACTACTTATTTTGGCTGCGTCAAGGGGCAATGGCAAGAGTAGCTGCTGCCATTGGAGGGTACACATTGTTGTTTGCATATCTATCTCTGCTCCATAATGCTCATGGTGGAGACTGATGGCAAGAAGGTTGCTCAGTCATTTTCTCATTGCCTCTCAGAACTGTTGCTGTGCTATCTGCAACCTCAGCAGTGCCTCTGTTTGTTTGTTTTTGTTATTACTTTGAGATGGGCTTTCTCTATGAATCCTGGGCTATCCTGGAACTCACTTTGTAAACCAGACTAGCCTCGAACTCACAGAGATCTATTTGCCTCTGCCTCCAGAGCACTGGGACCAAAGGCATGAGCCACCATGCCCTGCTGAACATCCCAAATTTTGAGGCACATTCTCTTTGGTAGGGTGAAGGCTCTAAGTGCACCCCATGTTGAAGGACAGTGGGCTGGCACCGAGAAGCAAGGATAATCAGAGCTTCTCTTTGAAGCTACCTGCCACAGGACTAGAGACACAGAAGTGGGGGAAGCTCTAGGCTTTAGGGAACTGAAGCTTACAGAATCTTGGTAATGTTCTTTAGCAAAGACACCAATTTGTAAGTGCAAAGTCAGACATACGTCTTTCAACTGAAGACTATGTTAATAAAACAAATATCCAGCCAATGAAACAGTAATTGGCAATTGTATACTGATATCCCCCTCCTACATGGATGAACCTCAAAAAATACTTGGCACAGCGAAGGAAACCAGTTACAAAAGACCACATACTACCATGTCATTGATGGGAATGTTTACGATAAGCAAATCCATAGAGATGGAAAGCAAATTAGTGGTTACTAGAGCCTGGGGTTGGGAGCCAGGATTGACTGAAAACAGACACGGGGGAATTTGGTAGGGCTGGGGGTGGTGATGGAAGTATTTTAAAACTGGATGGTGGCAATGGTTGTACAACTCGATAAATTTAGTAAAAACCATTGAACCATATACTCACAATGGGTGAATTTTATGGCACGTAAATTATATTTCAATAAAGCTGTTCAAAAGTATGCACACAGGACATTGGCAGAGGCCTGTGCAAGTGAGAGGCCCTAGAGCCTCAGCTTCATTAACTTTTCAGGAAATCTGTCTCTGTGGAGTAGCGCCTGAGGCGGTGAGAGGGTAGAGAGACAGCCAGGCCTCTTCCCTCCATTTTTCCCTCTACTATTTTGGTCTGCCCTCCATTGGCCTAACCTGCCAGAGGCCAGGTAAATGGAGTGTTTTGTGACACACAGTGGAGGTTATTAAGGACAGGGCACATATCTGAGAACCGAGAAGCAAGTGACAGTTTTGCCAAACAACTCCCAGGTGGCACCCCCATGGCCATGTGCCGGCACAGCTCAGAACGCTCCTTCCTTTTAATGCTGAAAAACCATTTTGAGAGGGATTCTAGAGAACAGACATGTTTCTGAATGAAGGCCCAAGTTGCTGATTATTTCTCTTAAAATAATGTAAAACATTGAAGTTGCCAGTTAGCTGTTGTTCATTCATCACCTGAAGGTTCAAAATCATGTGTTCATAGATACATATTTGTCAGAGGATGGGAAACAGGCTCTGGGTGGGCAGAAGAGGGACCAAGAAGGTGATAACTCACAGGGTAGTATTGAGTACAATGACTGCAGAAGGAAGAGACAGCACTTGAGATGCTTAGATCTGTCCTTGTATGTGCAAATCAACCCTGGAACTCTGTAATGTGCCCTTGGTGGGATAATTTCAACTTATATAGTCTATTTCTCTTTAAAAATCTATCCATATAAGTAAAAATATTAACCTAATTTCTTTTCATGGTTACAGTTGCTTTTCTTTTCTTTTTCTTTTAACTGACATAAATGTTCAATAAAACAAAATATTTTCATGATCTTGGTTTCTTTTGGGTCACTACAGTTATTAGTTTCATTTCATGATTATTACTGGATTTTGTTATGTGGCAGGAGAATGTGCTAAAATGATCTCCTCTGAGTGTCCAATAGGCTAGGTCTAAGGTATTTATAAACAAACACATATTGGAATGGAGACGAAAAGAAAATTAAGAAATATGCTTTGAAGTCGTGCAAATATTAAGCCACACGTGAAAGACTGGAGCAATGGTCTGGACTAGCACAATGTAAGTGACTGTAAGCCCAGCTATTGAAAAGGCTCACTTAAGGCCAGGAGTTTGAAGCTGGAGCAGGCAGCATAGGTTAGTGTTATCAACCCAGTTATGCAAACGAGGGAATTGAAGTGCAGAAAGGCCAAGTGACTTGCTCATGCTCCTCCAGCTAGCAGAGTGCAGATGAAGGACTTGAACCCTGATGGGATTGCTCCACTCTGTAAGTGCGGAACCTACAGGCAGGCTCTCATCAGCTGCAGTCGGCTTTCAAATCTATGCCTAGTCTCCTGTCAGCTACAGATGAGGCAAAGATCATTTTCTGTTGTTCTGTCAGCTCTTCCACAGTCTCTTCCATCTTGGAAGGAATCTCCCAGCAGATGGAAGTGAGAGGTACCTTTAACCCTCCTTCCTGTATGTGTGTGTGTGTGTGTGTGTTTGCTGTGGTCCTTGCACATTCTAAGCAAGAGATGTTCCATGGAGCTCCATCCAAGAAGGGGATTTTCTGGTTTTGGATGGCAGTGTCTCACTGTTTAGGTACTTCAGGCTAGCCTCGAACTCACCATTCTTCAGTCTGTTGAGTACTCGGACTGCAGGCACACACCACTTTAATAGCACATGGCAGGATTCCCTTCTAATGGCACCAACTGTGAAGTAATCTGAATTCAGGAGGACTTGGCTGTTTATTAGACAGTGAGAAGAGAAGAATAGAAAGGAAAACGGATTGCTTTTTCAAATAGTATCTAGGTTATTCGCAGTACCAGCACTGAACTTGGTGAGGTCAATAGACTCAAAAGAGCCTGGCAAGGAAAGTGCTCATTGCTTCTGCCACAGGTAATACTGACCCGCAACACTAGATGGCAAAGTGGTGCTAGCTATTGCTGCTGCCAGTTGAAAAAAAAAAAGCCAAGTGTAAGTTTAAAAAACAAAAAGTCTCTATTATTCTAGTTTTATGATTTCCTTTTTTGTTTTTAATTTTAAAGTTTATTTTAGGGAAATTGATGTATACATAAAGTTAATATCTCAGTTTTTAAAATCATTGTTTAGAAATGCCCAGGTTCAGGCTCTGTCAAGTAGGTAAATACAGGGCTTCCTGCCTAATGGTTGACTGTTCAAAAATCTACCTCCTAATTGATCAGATAAAAATGGGAGGACAACAGAAGATGATGGACAACTAGGAAATGTGCTTCCAAAAGCTGCGTGTTAACAGAAATGTGACATAAATGTGACAAATGTATATGGCACAGATGTTATCTGCCGTGGCTTTTTCTGTTTAAATAAACTTGGGAGCAAAAAAAAAAAAACCAAATTGGACACACTCGCACTCATTGCATTCATCCAGAAACAAACATCTCTTATTTGCTGGAGGCAGCCCAGAATTAGAAGAAGAAGAAAAAAGAGTTTGAAGGTGGCATTTAAGAACTGTACGGTGGAGGTAGAGGGAAGAGTGATGCATCAATACTGTTGAACATCAGTTCCTCAATCATTCTTCCTCTTCATACTTGTGATTAGAGCTGCAGATTCCAGCCTCCTTGGATTCTCCTTCCCTGGGAGCCTTCAGGCCACCCATAGTCCTCCCCAGAGTGGACAACACATAGGCATATAAATACAGGACACACACACACACACACACACACACCAGTGTCAAGGGTTCAACACTGAACTTTTTTACTGCTCTCTGGATTGTCTTGTCAAATCAAGTTTAGTTTAGTGCTCCCTTTATTAGAGGTGCCCAATAACTGCTAGGAGAGACTGGAATCAGGGTGTGGAGCCACTGAGGGAAAAGGTCTAGAAGTTTTCTAGAGCTTTCCTCCCAGATAAGATGAAATATCGCTAGCAGAGGCAGAATTGGGGGAGGGGACACAGATATTGAAGACACAGTTGCTAATATAGACACATCAATGCAACATTTACTACTAATAAATCATAAGGACGTTTCTTTTAAAACTGATCCTTTAACATATACATGGTTAAATCTCTAATTAAGGAAAAAAGCAAATTTTTTTATTCGATATAATTTATTTATATTTCAAATGATTTCCCTTTTCTAGCCCCCCCACTCCCCGAAAGTCCCGTAAGCCCCCTTCTCTTCCCCTGTCCTCCCACCCACCCCTTCCCACTTCCCCGTTCTGGTTTTGCCGAATACTGTTTCACTGAGTCTTTCCAGAACCAGGGGCCACTCCTCCTTTCTTCTTGTACCTCATTTGATGTGTGGATTATGTTTTGGGTATTCCAGTTTTCTAGGTTAATATCCACTTATTAGTGAGTGCATACCATGATTCACCTTTTGAGTCTGGGTTACCTCACTTAGTATGATATTCTCTAGCTCCATCCATTTGCCTAAGAATTTCATGAATTCATTGTTTCTAATGGCTGAATAGTACTCCATTGTGTAGATATACCACATTTTTTGCATCCACTCTTCTGTTGAGGGATACCTGGGTTCTTTCCAGCATCTGGCAATTATAAATAGGGCTGCTATGAACATAGTAGAGCATGTATCCTTATTACATGGTGGGGAGTCTTCTGGGTATATGCCCAGGAGTGGTATAGCAGGATCTTCTGGAAGTGAGGTGCCCAGTTTTCTGAGGAACCGCCAGACTGCTTTCCAGAGTGGTTGTACCAATTTGCAACCCCACCAGCAGTGGAGGAGTGTTCCTCTTTCTCCAAACCCTCTCCAACACCTGCTGTCTCCTGAATTTTTAATCTTAGGCATTCTGACTGGTGTAAGATGAAATCTTAGGGTTGTTTTGATTTGCATTTCCCTAATGACTAATGAAGTTGAGCATTTTTTAAGATGCTTCTCCACCATCCGAAGTTCTTCAGGTGAGAATTCTTTGTTTAACTCTGTACCCCATTTTTTAATAGGGTTGTTCGGTTTTCTGGAGTCTAACTTCTTGAGTTCTTTATATATATTGGATATTAGCCCTCTATCTGATGTAGGATTGGTGAAAATCTTTTCCCAATTTGTTGGTTGCCTATTCGTCCTCTTGATGGTGTCCTTTGCCTTACAGAAACTTTGTAATTTTATGAGGTCCCATTTGTCAATTCTTGCTCTTAGAGCATACGCTATTGGTGTTCTGTTCAGAAACTTTCTCCCTGTACCGATGTCCTCAAGGGTCTTCCCCAGTTTCTTTTCTATTAGCTTCAGAGTGTCTGGCTTTATGTGGAGGTCCTTGATCCATTTGGATTTGAGCTTAGTACAAGGAGACAAGGATGGATCAATTCGCATTCTTCTGCATGCTGACCTCCAGTTGAACCAGCACCATTTGTTGAAAAGGCTATCTTTTTTCCATTGGATGTTTTCAGCCTCTTTGTCGAGGATCAAGTGGCCATAGGTGTGTGGGTTCATTTCTGGATCTTCAATCCTGTTCCATTGATCCTCTTGCCTGTCACTGTACCAATACCATGCAGTTTTTAACACTATTGATCTGTAGTATTGCTTGAGGTCAGGGATACTGATTCCCCCAGATTTTCTTTTGTTGCTGAGAATAGTTTTAGCTATCCTGGGTTTTTTGTTGTTCCAGATGAATTTGATAATTGCTCTTTCTAACTCTGTGAAGAATTGAGTTGGGATTTTGATGGGTATTGCATTGAATCTGTATATTGCTTTAGGCAAAATGGCAATTTTAACTATATTGATTCTACCGATCCATGAGCATGGGAGGTTTTCCCATTTTTTGAGGTCTTCTTCCATTTCCTTCTTCAGAGTCTTGAAGTTCTTGTCATACAGATCTTTCACATGTTTGGTAAGAGTCACCCCAAGGTACTTTATACTGTTTGTGGCTATTGTGAAGGGGGTCATTTCCCTAATTTCTTTCTCAGCTTGCTTATCCTTTGAGTATAGGAAGGCCACTGATTTGCTTGAGTTGATTTTATAACCTGCCACTTTGCTGAAGTTGTTTATCAGCTGTAGGAGCTCTCTAGTGGAGTTCTTTGGGTCACTTAGGTAGACGATCATGTCGTCTGCAAATAATGATAGTTTGACTTCTTCCTTTCCAATTTGTATCTCTTTGACCTCCTTATGTTGTCGAATTGCCCGAGCTAGTACCTCAAGTACAATATTGAAAAGATAAGGAGAAAGGGGGCAACCTTGTCTGGTCCCTGATTTCAGTGGGATTGCTTCAAGTTTCTCTCCATTTAGTTTGATACTGGCTACCGGTTTGCTGTATATTGCTTTTACTATGTTTAGGTATGGGCCTTGAATTCCTGTTCTCTCCAAGACTTTAAGCATGAAAGGATGCTGAATTTTGTCAAATGCTTTTTCAGCATCCAATGAAATGACCATGTGGTTTTGTTCTTTGAGTTTGTTTATGTAGTGGATTGTATTGATGGATTTCCGTATATTGAACCAACCCTGCATTCCTGGGATAAAGCCTACTTGATCATGGTGGATGATCGTTTTGATGTGTTCTTGGATTCGGTTGGCAAGAATTTTATTGAGTATTTTTGCCTCGATGTTCATAAGGGAAATTGGTCTGAAGTTCTCTTTCTTTGTTGGATCTTTTTGTGGCTTTGGTATCAGCGTAATTGTGGCTTCGTAGAAGGAATTGGGTAGTGTTCCTTCTGTTTCTATTTTGTGGAATAGTTTGAAGAGTATTGGTGTTAACTCTTCTTTGAAGGTCTGGTAGAATTCTGCACTGAAGCCATCTGGTCCTGTGCTTTTTTTGGTTGGAAGACTTTCTATGACTCCTTCTATTTCTTTAGGCATTATGGGACTGTTTAGATGGTCTAGTTGGTCCTGATTTAATTTTGGTATTTGGTATCTGTCAAGGAAATTGGCCATTTCCTCCAGATTCTCCAGTTGTGTTGAGTACAGGCTCTTGTAGTAGGATCTGATGATTTTTTGGATTTCCTCAGTTTCCGTTGTTATATCTCCCTTTTCATTTCTAAGTTTGTTAATTTGGATACTTTCTCTGTGCCCTTTGGTCAGTCTGGCTAAGGGTTTATCTATCTTGTTGATTTTCTCAAAGAACCAGCTCCTGGTTTTGTTGATTTTTTGTATGGTTCTCTTTGTTTCTACTTGATTGATTTTGGCCCTGAGTTTGATGATTTCCTGCCTTCTACTCCTCCTGGGCGAAATAGCTTCTTTTTGTTCTAGGGCTTTCAGGTGTGTCATTAAGCTGGTAATGTATGCTCTCTCCATTTTCTTTTTGGAGGCACTCAGGGCTATGAGTTTTCCTCTTAGCACTGCAAAAAGCAAATTTTTATATTAATGAGATGAATATGTTTGTTTTTACACGAAGAATCAAATCTTTGAATATTTGATTCCTTAGGACATAGATCTTTCAAATTGACCAATATTTTGCTTTTATAACCATTAGTGCCAAAGACTGGACTTCGCATAAATGCATAGAACAAAGTGACATAACTCTGTTTGATGCCATTTCAGAAACTGTTGGAAATCCTGTCCTCATCACAGGATCACAATCTTTTATGAAAGTCCTCAACTCAAATAGCAATTTTTGCATTCAAACATTCGAACACAGAGCCATTTAAAAAATACACTTGTGCAGAGCAGTGGTGGCGCATGCCTTTAATCCCAGCACTTGAGAGGCAGAGGCAGGCAGATTTCTGAATTCAAGGCCAACCTGGTCTGCAGAGTGAGTTCCAGGACAGCCAGGACTACACAAAGAAACCCTGTCTCGAAGAGAAAAAGAAAAAAAACACTCATTTACTATTTATGTGTAGAGGAATGACAGTAGAAAAATATTAAAAATCTGTTTTCTGTAATTAAACCATTATGTTTCCACAATAAAAGAAATTTTTGTATATACATGACTAACACTGCAATGCCTAATAGTCTTGAATATGAGCCGAGGCTTGTGATAGTTGTCACTGGCATCGCCTGACATGCAGACATGCACAAGCAAAGTGCATGTCGGGTGTGTTTAGAACCAAGGCTGCAGTAAAGGTGCACAAGCCAACAGGAGTGACACTGCTAAAAATAGCCCACTTATTATACATTTGACCTTGAACTAATTTTTGGTGATTACATATTCAAAAGCTTTCTACTGTTGCCTTTTTCATGATTCCCATATTTAGTTATATACTTTCATGTAGGGTCATGACCCCCAATTTAAGAAGCTACTGTCTTTTCATTGATGGTGGGCCCAGTATTAGGCTAGCCTCAAACTCACCACTCTTCGGTCTCTTGAGCCCTTGGACTGCAAGCACACCATTTTAGTAACATATAGCAAGGTTCTGTTCTAAGTGCACCAACTGTGTAGTAATCTGAATTTAAGACTTTGCTACTTATTAGACAGTGAGGAGAGAAGAATAGGAAGGAAGAAACATCACCAGAAAGTTGTTAGGCATTTAAAATTTTCTGGCTCTACCACAAACCTAGGAAATGAGAAATTTCTAGGTTGGGGTCCTACCATCTGTGGGTTAGCAAGGCCCCCATGCATTTACCAAGCTCAAGGTGAAGAAAAACTAACTGGTTTAGGGTGATGCTGCCTGCCTGGCAAGCTTGATAAACAAGGAGGTATGAACGGTTAGGCCTGGCAGTGCCTCATGCTCAGATTGTGTTATGTTTTATCTTGCAGGCACTCTTAGAGCAACTGAGAGCTTCTAAACAGCAGAGGGACCAGAGCAGACCTTTACTTCAAAGCCATCCTTCTTGTGATGGCATGGAGCAGGAGGTAGAAGGAAACAATTGGCTTCTTCTTTCAGGGCTTTCTTCTCTTCTATCTTCACGTCTACTTTCTGCCCACTAGGTCTTGATATTTTTGTCCCTCTATATCCTCTTGGACTGATCATCTCACTTACCTTCTTACTCTACTAGGCTAGCTGACTCAACTCACTGAGTGTGTCTGGCAACCATTTTACATAAAACACAAATGATCATCACTAAATACCCATCAACCCCCACATTCCATTACTCACATCCTATTCATCTTCCCCAAGAGTCCATGGCACATGTTTTACTCTGATGCAATCACATCGACGCATACATTGGTGCCTATGGATAAATGCTTTAAAGAAAGAAGTGGGCATTATTTGTATTTTCTTAGCATAGACATCAAGCAAAGCAAGGGTAGCAACAGATGTTTAGTGAATGGAGTAAATACAGCCCCTTACTGCTGGGGGAGAAAAACGGATCAGAGACAAGTAAGTAGAAGCATTTCTACAGTCAGTTGGTACAAGAATGGCAAATGCATACATGGTCCCTGGTAAGCCCTTGAAGCACATACAGCCAGCTAGAAAGTATGAAGGAAAGATTGATTATGAGGAAGTAGAATTAGATTGCAAGAAATTAGCAGATAGAATGGGCATTAGAGTTGCAAACGGGTAGGCCTATATTGAGCTTTCTGGAAACATGGGGAAGATGGACTAGCAGCATTTCAGAAAAACATGGAAAAGAGGACACCATTATTACTTGTCTTTAAAAGTATTGAGCGGGGCAGTGGTGGTGCACGCCTGTAATCCCAGCACTCAGGAGGCATAGGCAGGCAGATTTCTGAGTTTGAGGCCAGCCTGGTCTACAGAATGAGTTCCAGGACAGCCAGGTCTACACAGAGAAACACTGTCTCAAAAACAAACAACAAACAAAGAGAAAGTATTGAAAATATGAATATGTAATTGAAGAAATAGGAGGAAATATAACAGTGTAGGAAGACTGAGGATAACAAGGAAGAGTCCAGGAAGTGTCCAAGGGTCATAAACAGGGTAACTAAGATCATGGATGCAGAAGAAAAGACGTGTTGAGAAATAGACTGGCACAAAGGTGTCTGAATGTGCTGCGTTAGTACTCGAGGAACATGCCAGCACTGAAATTAGAAGGTGGAAAAGGAAACCAACCTTCAGTAGAAGCTGAGATAAAGGGACACAGTGGTACTAAAGAAAGGCAAATGGACTAGATAGATGGCTCATGGGTTAAGAGCATGTGTTGGTGTTGCAGAGGACCAGGATTCAATTCCCAGTACCTATTGGTGACTCAGAACCATTTCAGAACTCTAATTCCAGGGAATCCAAAGCCCTCTTCTGACTTTCATAGGTACCAGGCATGCACGTGGCTCATGAATCGTATATGCAGGCAAACATTTGCATGCATAATAAATGCAGGAAGGATTGGGTGGCTCCCAGGAGACTTGGGAATGTTTAGAATAACAATTAATGGATGGGTAGAGAGTCAGCAAGAGTCTCTAGAACAAGCTTCCATGCTCTGCACTGCTAGCTCCATTGTCTAGACTGTTTTGCCTTCTCTCCTCACCTGTTAAAAGGCTTTTAGTATTTTTTTTCCTTTTTATTGAAAATTGTTTTTTTTCTTACATAATATATCCTCATTAGGGTTTCCCCTCCATTTCTACTTCTCCTAACTCCTCCATACCTACTCTCCCATCCAGAACCAACCCCTTTCTGCCTGTCATTAGAAACAAAAAGAACCAGGCTTCTATAGGGATAATAATAAAATAAAACAAAAACAAAATAGGAATTCCACAAAACAGAAAGAAAAGAGTCCAAGACAAGGCTCAAGAAACAGAGGCCCACTCATTTACACATTCAGGAATCCCATTAAAATTCTAAAAAGGAAGTCCTGATATATATGCAATGGACCTGTAGATTAAAAATGAGACAAAAACATATATAAGTCGTATAAAAATAGGATAAAATTCAAACAGGGCGGGAACTAGCCCTGACATAAGATTATGAGACAAGGAGTCTCCAAAGATGCTGATAAGTTGAATTTCTGTTGGTCATCTACTGCTGGGCACATAGCCTACTCTTAAGAGTAGTTTGTTTCCTCAGTGAGATTCCCTTGGTGGAACTAGATTTTCATTTGCAAGTGATTATCAATTGGCTATAGCTTCTAGGTTTAGGGATAGGGCATGTATCCACTTCTACTTAAAGTTTTAGGAGCCTACCTAGTGCAGATCTGTGCAGGCCGTGTGTAAGCTGACTTAATCTCCCTGAGTACATATGATCACTGCTCGTGTTGATTAAAAGGGCCTTGTTTTCTTGATGCCCTCCATCCCCTCTAGCTCTTTCTGTCTTCTCTCCAACGGGTTCCCTGAGTTCTGAGAGGAGGGATTTGATAGAGACATCCTATTTAGAGGAGTGTGTTCCAAGATCCCTGTGTGTAATGTCGGCCTATGGATTTCTGTATTCGTTCCAATCTGCTGCAGGAGAAATGCTCCCTGATGATGGCTGAATAAGGCACCCATCTATGAGTACAGCAGAATATCATTGGGAGTCATTGTATTTCTACTCCTTTTTTTTTTTAGGCCAGTATTTGGTTTTACCCTAGGTACCTAGGCTACCTAGTCTCAAGCTCTTGGTCACTCAGGCAGAGTTGGGTATGGGCTCCATCTCATGCAGTAGGCCTTAAGTCAAATTAGATAGTGGTTGGTTACTCCAACATTGTATCATCATTGTATTAGAATATCTTGCAGGTAGAACACTATTGCAGATCAAAAGGACTGTGGCTGAGTTGTTATTTACGTTTCTCCTTTAGTAGTGTACAGAGTACCTACACCTCTTGGTACCCTGAGTGAAAGATGCTAGCATCTTTTTGTAGGCATCAGCTTGATGTCTCCATGTTCAACTGAGTTGTGTAGGTGTTGTCTTCAGCACTGGGATCTTGCCATCAGTCTTTGGAGAGAAACCTAAAACACTGTCAATAGCTTGAATTGTTTGGGGGTTCCCCTTTGACCGACAATGCAATTAAATGTAACACTATCCCAGTACAGAAAGCTTTATTCAGTGACAAAGATGACTAGTTAGGGATCTGTGCCCTTCTCCTCAGTTCTTTGTCGATTTCATTTAGATCACCCTCATATATGTCCCAGTTTTTGGAGACTTCTACTGTATTAGATTCCCATACTACCCCTCGAATAGCTCTATATTTTAACTGTCTCTCTCTGTATTCCCTCCCTCAACCCTCTCTTCTCTCTGCCTATCCACTCTACCCTCCTGTTCCAGTTTGCCCCCATCCACATCAATCCACAACTATTCTATTTCCTATTACTAGGGAGATCTATCAACAGCCCCCATGCTCCAGTTCTTTGCTCTATATCTAACTTCTGTGGTTCTACAGATTGTGTATTGGTTATTATTGAGTTAATGCAATAATACATATTATTATATAGGCACATATAAGTGAATACATACCATAACTATCTTTCTGAGTCTAGGTTACCTCACTTGGGATGATATTTTTCTACTTCTATTCATTTACATGTAAATTCACAATTTCATTTAATGGCTGGGCAATATTCCCACATGTTAATGTACCACATTTTCTTTATCCATTCATCTCTTGAGGGACATCTTGGCTATTTCCAATTTCTGGCTATGAATAATAGAGCAGCAACAAGCATAGTTAAACAAGTGTCTCTGTTGTATGATGAAGTGATCTTTGGGTATATGCAGAAGAATCATATAGATAGATCTTGATGTAGCTCAATTCCTATCTTCCTGAGGAAACACCACAGTGATTTCCATATTGGCTGCACAAGTGTGCACTCCCACAAGCAATGGGTGAGTGTTCCACTTACACCAGATCCTTCCCAGAATGAGCTGTTATTGATCTTCACCATTCTGACAGGTTTAAGATGAAGTCTCAAAGTAGTTTGATTTGCATCTCCCTGATGACTGGGAATGTTAAACATTTCTTTAAATGTTTCTCAGCCATTTGAGTTCCCTCTATTTAGATCTCTGTTTAGATATGTACTCCATTCTTAATTGGGTTATTGTTTCCTTGATATCAAATATTTTTTAACTCTTTATATATTTTGGATACTAGTCCTGTACCTATTACATAGTTGATACAAACATTTTTCCCATTTCTTGAGTTGCAACTTTGTCTAAATTATGGCATCCTTTGCCTTACAGAACTTTTTCATTTTCATGAGATCCCATTTACTAATTGTTGCTCTTAGTGCCTGTGCTAAGTAACAGTGTTCTGTTCAGGAAGTCATTTTCAGTGCCAATTATTTTCAGGCTATTCTCCAATTGCTCCTCTACCAGGTTCACTGAGTTGGGTTTTATTTTGAGGTCTTTGATCCATTTGGAGTTGAGTTTTGTGCTGGGTAAGTATGAATCTATTCAAATTCTTCTATATTCAGCCATCCACTTTGACCTGCACCATTTGTTGAAGAAGCTGTCTTTCCTCCGGTGTGTATTTCTGGCTTCTTTATAAAAAAAAAAATTAGGTATCCATAGGTGTGTTGATTTGTGTCTGGGTCTTCAATTAGTTGCTGTTGATTGATGTTGTCTTTGTTTATGCCAATACCATGGTGTTTTTATTACTATACTTCCACTATAAAACTTGAAATTGGGCATGGTGAGGTTTCCAGTATTTTTTTTTTTAATTCAGGGTTGTTTTAACTTGGATTCTTGTTTATTTGTTTGTTTGTCTGTTTCCATATAAAGATGAAAATTATTCTTTCAAGATATGTGAGGAACTGTGTTGAAACTTTGATGGGGATTACATTGAATCTGTAGATCACTTTAGGTAAGATGGCTATTTCTACTATATTATTCTTACAGATACATGAGCATAGGAGATCCTTCCACCTTCTGATATCCTCTTCAACATCTTTCTTTAGTTTCTGAAAGTTTTAATCATACAAATCACTTGTTTGGTTAGACTTATCCCCAAGATAGTTTAATTATTTAAGGCTATTATGAAGGGTGTTGTTTCCCTGATTTCCTTCTCAGTATGTTTATCACTTGTGTATCAGCGGGTTACTAACTTTTGTGAGTTAATTGTATATCCAGCTTCTTTACTAAAAATATTTTATCAGATGTAGAAGTTACCTAGTGGAATTTTTAGGGTAACTTATGTATACGAACTTCATCTGCAAATGCAGATACTTTGACTTCTTTTCTGATTTGTAGCTACTTGATCTCCTTCAGTTGTTTTATTGCTCTAAAACTTCAAGTACTATATTGAATAGGTATGGAAGAAGTGGCCAAACATGACTTGTTCTTGATGTTAGTAGAGCTGCTTTGAGTTTTTCTCCATTTTAGAATATTTTGGCTATAGGCTTGCTGTAACTGCCTTTATAATGTTGAGGTGTGTTCACTATATCCCTAATTCTTCAGGACATTTATCATGAAGGTGTGTCTGATTTTATCAAAGGCCTTTTTTTTTTTGCATCGAATGAGATGATCATGCAAGTTGTGTCTTTTAGGTTTTGTTTTAATATGATAGATTACATTTAGCAGTATATGTATATTGAACCATCCCTGTATCTCTGGCATGAAACTTATTAGATCATGGTGGATGATCTTCTTGATATGTTCCTGGATTTGGTTTTTAAATATTTTATTGAGAATTTTTACATCTATAGGGAAATTGGTCTGTAATTCTCTTTCTTTGTTGAGTTTTGTGTGTGTGTGTGTGTGTGTGTGTGTGTTTGGTATAAGGGCAATTGTGGCCTCATAAAATGAACTAGGCAATAATCCTGTTTCTATTTTGTGGAATAATTTAATGAGTATAACTCTTCTTTGAAAGTTGGTAGGATACTGTACTAAAAGGATCTGGTCCTAGGCTTTCTTTTGTTGAAGACTTATAATAACTGTTTCCATTTCACTAGGAGTTATAGGTCAGTTTGAGTTGCTTATCTAATCTTGATTTTACCATTTTGGTAAATGGTTTTGTATTGAGAAAATTATCCATTTCTTTCAGATTTTCCAATTTGGTCGAAAACCAGGTCTCCAGGTTTTTAAAGTATATCCTTATAATTCTCTGGATTAAGTTGGTGTCTGTTGTTATCCTACCCTTTTCATTTCTAATTTTGTTAATGTTGAGCTTCTCTGGTCTTTTAGCTAATTTGAATAAGGGATTGCCAATCTTGTTGATCTTCTCAAAGAATCAACTCTTTGTTTCATTTATTCTTTGTATTGTTTTTGTTGTTGTTGCTATTTTATTGAATCTAGTTGTGAATTTGATTATTTCTTGCCATCTACTCCTTTTGGCTTTGATTTCTTCCTTTTATTTTAGAAGTTTCAGGTGTGCTGTTAAGTTATTAGTGTGAGATCTCTCCAATATTTTATGTAGACATGTAGTGCTATGAACTTGCTTCTTAGAACTGCTTTCATTGTATCCTATTAGTTCGGATATGTTGTGTATTCATTTACAATTAGTTCTAGACAGTCTTTCATGTATTTTTTTCATTCTGTCTTTTCTCATTCAGTAGTGATTTGTTCAGTTACCATGAGTTGGTAGGTTTTCTGTTGTTTATGCTGTTGTTGGTATCCAGCTTTAATCCATGGTAGTCAGATAAGATCCATGCTTTAGTTCAACTTACAACTGTTGAGACCAGCTTTGTTTCTGAGTGTTTGATCAATTTTTAACAAAGTTCCATGAGGTTCTGAGAAGATGTCATATATTCTTTAGTTTGGGTGAAATGTTCTGGAAATAGATGTTAGGTCCATTTGCTTTATAACTAAACTTAGCTCCATCATGTCTCTGTTAGTTGGGTTTTTTTGTTTGCTTGTTTTGTTTGCTTGTTTTCTGTATGACCTGTCTATTGTTAGCAGTGTGATATTGAAAGCTCCCACTATCTGATGGTCAATATGTGATTTAAGCTGCAGTAGTGTTTCCTTTATGAACTTGTGTGCCTTTGTGTTTGGGGCCTAGTTGTTAAGAAGGTAATGTGCTCTTGGTGGATTTTTCCTTTGGTATGAAGTGCTCTCCCCTATCACTTCTGATTACTTTTGGTTTGAAGTCTATTTTGTCTGGTAGTAAAATGGATATACTAGCTTGCTTCTTACGCCCATTTGCTTGAGATATCATTTTGCATATTTTTTTCCTGGAAGTTATATCTATTCTTGATATTAGGGTGTACTTCTAGAATACAGCAGAAGGATGGATCCAGTTTTAGCATCCATTCTGTTAGTCTGTGTCTTTCTATTAGAGAATTGTGAGCATTGATTATGTTAAGAGATATTGATGAGCAGTCATTGTTGATTCCTTCTTGTGCTAAGATTTTTTTTTTTAAGATTTAACAGTTCTTCAGCTGAGATATCCATTTCTTTGATCTGTCTTCAATGCCTGAGACTCTCTCTTCCATCTCATGCATTCTGATGGTAAAAACCTCCTTCTGAGGTTCCTGTTTGAGTTCCTAAGCTTTTCATTTCCAGATTTTTTTCAGTTTGGGTTTTATTTATTGACTTGATTTCCACCTTTAGGCCTTGAACTCTTTTATTCATTTCCTTTCATCATCTGTGTTTTCATACATTTTAATAGATTTATTCATTTCCTCTATCTCATTTATAAAAGCCATCTTAAGAACTTCTTGTGTTTACCTAAGTTAAAATTCTCAGGGTCTACTTTGATAGAGTTGCTAGGCTTTGGTGGAGACATTTTATCCTGCTTACTAGTTTTTGTTTTGTTTTGTTAGGTTTGGTTTGGTTTGGTTTTACACTGGCACCTAGGTATGTGGGTCGATGACAATAGTTGGTGCTGATATCCAATCCTGGTTTTGTTGGGTCGGTGTTTCTAGTTTTCAGATTCTTTTTTTCACAAGGTGGCTTTCTTGTCCTCTGGTTCTTTGGATAAAGTGGGGACTGCATGTTGCCTGGTAAGGAAATTTTCTGAGCTCCTGATAGGTGTGGCCACTGTGGTTTCTGAGAGAAAATAATGTGTCCTAGTTATTAGCAGCTAACACTTAGGAAAGGGGATGGGCTAGGATGGGGATGAGGACATCCACAGGAGGGAAGAAAGCAAGCATTTCCACTAGGATCTGTATGGTCTTCTGGGAAAAATCTCAGCTGGTAGTCTACTATTGAGTTGCAGATGAGACTTAGGTTATGGAGGAGAACAGGAAGAGTGAAGATTTGGAGCTTGCCTATCTGCTTGGTTGCCCTACTTGCTTCTGTCAGACTAGCCTGAAAGTTGGGGTCTGGGATAACAGGATGAATAGGGAGCCATGGGGAAGAAGGTTGGGAAAGAAGGTTTGGAAGTTCACAGCAAGTACTCAGCTATAGAGCTGGCTCTAAGACTGGCAGAGTGCATTTGGAGGAATATAGGGAGAGGTAAAGATCTGCCTGCTTCCTACTTGCCTGACATGGCTGGAGCACATCCTATCTTCAAGACTCTTGTTCAATGCTACTCTTTCTTTAATGATCTTTACCATGATCTTTAATTATATCCCTCACCTCTCCCCACCCATTGACAACATGTTCTTTTAAATATGACATTTCTATAGTGCCTTTTTAAAAAAAGCTCAAATGCAATGGAAACATCTTTTCTCACCGTATTATGCCAATCACTCACTATAGGCATCTAATGCTTTATCAGGTCATATTCCAAAAGCACTGGATGTTCATTTTGTGCATCAGATAGTTTCTTAAAAGCCAGGACCACATTCCATTCACCTTTGGAACTCCAGTGGTCTGCACAGCATTTTTCCCATATTGGAAACTCCAAAGCAAGTGTTGAAGCAGATGAATGAATGAATTAAATACATACGTACAAGAAGCTCTGTTCTTTATGACCTGGTTCTATCACAATTTGTCCTGATTCTCTCTCAATAGTATCTTCTTAATTACATAAAAGAAGTTCCTTATGCTTGTTTTTTTCCCAGAAAAATGTATTTTCACTGTTTAGGTTTCAAGGTGATTTTTATTCTGACATCTCAAAATTATTCTTACACATTAGTTATGGATTCCAACATGACTAACATAAATCTTAAACCATGAATGCTTTACTATGCCTGGTTTGGTACCAATTTGGGGTTTCCTTTTCATGTATTTTCCTTTTAGCTATCGAGATTTTAATAGGTATAGTTTTCATTCTTGTTTTCATTTTGAGATAAAATCTCTGTGTAGCCCAACCATTTCATAATAAAAAGTTCTTGTCCCTTAATTACTTCTGCTCCTTGTTCTCCTCCTCCTAGTGTTTATGCTATGAGGTATTCTGTCTTTGAGAAGCACAATGGAAGGCGGACTTTTCCCTGTTAGGATCAACCAGAACATATTCTAAATATACAGTTCAGTTTTAAAGCACATTCTAATGATTTTGATCTGTAGCCATATCAGAATCCTCTGCTTAACCCAGTGGTTCTCAACCTGTAAGTAGTGACCCCTTTGGGGGTGGTATATCAGATATCCTTCATATCAGAAATTTATATTACAATGCATAACAGTAGCAAAATTAGAGTTATAAAATAGCAACAAAATAATTTTATGGTTAAGGATCACCACAACATAGTATTAAAGTATTACAAAATTAGGAAGGTTGAGAACCACTGGCTTAAAGAAGGGTGTCTGGATGGCAAATTAACAAAAAAAATGACCTCATGAAGGTCTAAAATCGTAAGGACAGCTTGCTCTCATTCAAACTTTACAATTCTCTGGTTTTTGTGTGACTCTCAGCAAGAAGTATGTGCTGGAAGTCACCAGTGTGCACCACTTCACTGATGGAGGCTTGCTCTTGACAGTCATTCCTAGAGCCTTTCTCAGTACTGGGATCTGATGGAAAATAGGAAATGTGGTGAAAAGTTGATTCATCTCTAATTGAGCTATGCATGCAAACAAATACACTAAAGGTATTCATATTCTGGGCCTCTCTCCCTTTATATACTCATTTACTCAGCCTGAGGTTAGACCAAAGAACATATTTTTTTTTAACATATAAAGTTGATTTCTGCCCAGAAGCAGACACTGAGACAAGAATAAGAAGGCAAGGAGTATTGGGGAAGTAATGCCAAGAAGACTGATAAAAAGAAAGCCATTATAATGTGTGGCAAGAACAAGTTGACACTGGGGAATCTGATCAATCTCACTGGGAACTATTGGAAACAGGAAAAAATGTACCTTACAAATACACTACATCTCACAAGTATACTAAGACATTTGATAACTTCCATTGTGGAGCCTTTGGCATTATTGACAGAATTATGTGCTGCTGAACTAGAGAAAGTCCAGACTTTCACAGATACTACAGGTATGCTTAATGGAAGGTTAACTGGCAACCTGGCAGTCAGTACAGGTGGGGGCAAAACAGGGTCTGCAAAAACAACATCCCTATTGCTTTGGATGCAGTCAAGCCTTAGAGGACACCAGACTTGGCTATTCTAATGAGGACTTTGTTCAAAAATTCCAACAGTTTTATGTTCTCTTTTCTTTGTGGTCTTAGTAATTGTGGGGTAGGGGCAGGTGAGAGACCACTGGGTCACGTGACGAATCCTGGGATTCAGACTCCAGAGGCCAGCATCAGGATGCAGACCTGAGTTTATTGTGCATCACAAAAGCTTAGATGCAGTGTTTGAGCCAATCCCAAATCCCTAAATCCTTGACCAATCATATCTTACCACACTATCACAGTGCTCCAATGAAAGCCCTGCCTAATTAAGAAGATGTTATTACTCAGAAAGAACCACAGGGGCAGGAGAGTGTCATCACCGTGAAGACTGGGGAAATAGCCACCACCCTGGCCTTGGTTCCTCTTTGCTGTTTCACACTAGTGTCACTAGTGTTTCAGGCACCATCTTAATCTCATGCCATGTATCAGGACTCTGAGGAGTTGCAAGATCCTGGAGCACCTCAATTTCCATCCCACTTTTTCCTTCACAAGTTTGACCTCCACATCCCCCACAAGTAATCACACTTCTTTTGACAACAATTTGAGATCACTGAGGATAGCAACTCCAGTCTTTTACACTGAAATGGACTTCTGTCCATTATTCAAATTTAGTGGTAAAATGTACTGTCAAATGACTCATGAGAACAATATGTAACTGGCTCAAAGTAGGTTGCACAGACTCACTCCTACTGTTAAAGAGGAAGGAGAAAAGGGTCATCATCCACATGAAAATATCCCATTGTCTCAACTGCTATGAAATCAAGGATATTGTCTATGTATCCAGACTGCTTGGAATGCCTTCCAGCTGCAGCGCTGGGACCTTAATAAACGAGCCATATTATGTTTATACTTTACTGTTTAAGTAATGCAATTTTACTCTGCGTAAAGCCACTTAAAACACCAGTGGAAACACATGCATGGACCATGAAACAACTTTAAATGGATAATCAATTTTTATCATATATTGAGGGTTAGGCTGGTATATTGGAATGAATTATGAAAGACAGTATGTGTTCTGGCTGGGAGTGGTTGCATACCAAATCTTTGTCTGTGTTACAAAACTAGTGGATAGTGAAAGAATTGGCAGAGTCCAAAATCTAACACTTCATACTTTAAAAACACAGTATATTTTATTTGGACATAAATGTGAAGAACGTTATTGAGACAATTCTAAGCCATCTATTCAACAATTCTCTCTGAAAATAGAGAATGTGTGAGTGACACACTTCTAAGGCACTGAAAAGTTGTGAGCAGCATGATTGTGAGTTACACTATACAGTGCATCCTAAAACATAGGAGGTATGGTTTTAGAAAACAAACAAAACACCACAACTACCACTACAACCACCACCAACAACAATAACAATAACAACAACAAAACTGCTACATGAGCTGGATATAGATGCACACCTTTAGTTTCAGTCCTCAAGAGGCAGAGGCAAGTAGATCTCTGTAAGTTCAAGTTAGCAGGTTCTACATAGTGAGTTCTAGGACAGCCAGGGCTACAATAGTCAGACCCTGTGTCAAAGGAAAGAAAGACAGAGGGAAGAAACACAAAGAACCTGTCTATGCAGTAACTAGTAAATACATGAAACTTATTATACCTGATCAGCTGAGCAGGATGAGAAGGTTTATGTTGTCAGGCAAATATTGATCAACTAGTAGAAAATAAAACCATAACAGTCAGCTGAGGAGAAATTAGGCAGGTTCAAGTTATGCTCCTTAACTACTGAGTTCATGGATGTGAATTGCCCCATTCTTATAAAGCATTGGCATCATCTTCAAAGATGGCAGAGGCTTGGTGGGACATTGACATGACACAATAACATTCTAGTATTAACCAGGGAATGTTGGAAATGCCAGATAAAGTTAATGCCCAGAATCACCACAAAGCTGTTGCTTCCTTCATCTGTGAAGAATTTACCATACCTTTTCCAGTCCCCAAAGTGAGTGTGGTTGAGAAGGACCCTTGACACTGTTACCCTTCCTATGCTACACAAAAACACACTCTCTCTTTTATAATCTCTCTCTCTCTCTCTCTGTCTCTCTCTCTCACACACACACATACACACACACACACACACACACACACACACACACGCACACACACACACAAATTGTGAACTACCACTAATTAAAATACCTTCCCAAATCAACATTATGTGTTTTAGGAGCCAGAAAATTGTTGAGCTCTAGACCAAACTCAATTATTTAAGAAAATGTTTAAGAAAATGCCACACCCAAACACTAATTCACTGACTCAGACCATTTTCCTTGGCTCTAAGACAAACACTAGGTTCAGAATTATCAATCCAATCAACAAATTCTAATTATCAGTTGATTTTGCCACATAAAATATAGAATCAATTGATTTTTACTGAGTATAAAACTCAAGTCAAACTATTCCAATCAATGCCCCCCCCTCTGTTTCATGTTGGACCACCCGACATATTCACAGAAGAATAATTGTGGAAGCTGTAGATGTCCCTTAAACTCGAACCTTCACATACTGACCCATTTAAATCAAGAGTCCAATACACTAAACTATGACTTTGGGAGTGCAGTTATTTTATTCTATTTTCACTGATGTGATTAAATCATGGATTTTTAAAACCACAGTCTGACCTGTATCAAATTGTTAAATATATCACATATATTAGTATTAAATCACCCATGAGAAAGAACTTTGTTTTAGAGCTTCATTCAAACAGATCTTGTCTAGTCCACGGTATTTTTCCAAGTACTCTTAATTCCTTAAGACCTTATTTCTAGCACTTCTGCCCTCTTCTTTGTGGTTTGCAGAAGGAAGAGGAGGAGAATGTTAGAAGAAACTTAAAGAGACTTAATTTATCACTGAAGAAACAACTTGTGCAAAATACATCAAGAAACAATTCCAGTCAGCCCTCCATTCTCACTGCTAAACATTTTAAGCTCACTTAAAGATTTATATTGGTATCGGTATACAGACAGGCAGGAAAATCAATGGAATAGAATTCAAGGCCCAGAAAAGAACCCACACACATACGGTCACTTGATATTTGACAAAGGAGCTAAAAAAATCCAGTGGGGAAAAAAAACAGCATTTTGAACAAATGGTGCTGGATCAACTGGAGGTCTGCATGCAGAAAAACGCAAATCGACCCATTCTTATCTCCTTATACAAAGCTCAAGTCCAAGTGGAAAATCTACACATAAAATCAGACACACTGAAGCTCATAGAGGAGAAAGTGGGGACAAACCTTGGACACATGGTCACAGGGGAAATTTCTGAACAGAACACCAATGGCTTATGCTCTAAGAACAAGAATCAACAAATGGGACCTCCTAAAACTGCAAAGCTTCTGTAAGGCAAAGGACATAGTCAATAGGACAAAACAGCAACCAACAAATTGGGAAAAGATCTTTACTAACCCTACATCCAATAGAGGGCTAATATCCAACATAAACAAAGAACTCAAGAAGTTAGTCTCCAGAGAATCAAATAACCCTACTAAAAATGGGGTACAGAGCTAAACAGGGCATCCTCAACTGAGGAAACTCAAATGGCTCTAAAGCACCTAAAGAAATGCTCAGTATCCTTAGCTTTCAGGGAAATTCAAATCAAAACAATACTGAGATTCCACCTGACACCAGTCAGAATGGCTAAGATGAAAAACTCAGGGGACAGCAGATGCTGGAGAGGATGTGGGGAAAGAGGAACACTTCTCCATTGTTGGTAGGATTGCAAGCTGGTAAAACCACTCTGGGAATCAGTTTGGCGATTCCTCAGAAAATTAGACATAGTACTTACTACCTTTGGACCCAGCTATACCACTCCTGAGCATGTATTCAGAAGGTGTACATTTACTAAGGATACATGCTCCACTATGTTCATAGCTGCCTTATTTATAATAGCCAGAAGCTGGAAAGAACTCAGATGTCCCTCAACAGAGGAATGGATACAGAAACTGTGGTATATATATACACAATGGAGTACTACTCAGCTATTAAAAACAATGAATTCATGAAATTCTTAGGCAAATGGATGGAACTAGAAAGTGTCATCCTGAGCGAGGTAACCCAGTCACAAAAGAATGCACATGGTATGCACTCACTAATAAGCGGATGTTAGCCCAAAAGTTCAAAATGAAAAATTTACAATTCACTCAGCACAGGAAGCTCAAGAAGAAGGAGGACTTAAGTGAGGGTGCTATGGTTCCTCTGAGAAAGGGAACATAATACTCACAGGAGCAATAAGGGAGGCAATGTGTGGAGCAGAGTCTGAAGTAAAGGCCACCCATCAACTGCCCACCTGGGGATTGATCCTATAAACAGTCACCAAACCCCAACATTACGACAAGAAGCATGTACCAAAAGGAGCATGCCATGGCTGTCTCCAGAGGGGCCCTGCCAGAGCCCTACAAATACAGAGGCAGAAACTAGCAACCAACTATTGGGCTGGGTTTGGGGTCCCCAACGGAGGATCTGGAGGGTGGTCCGGAGGAGCTGGAGGGGGGGGTTATAGCCCCATGGGAAGAACAATGACTTTGGACACCCAGACACCCCAAGACTCCCAGGGAATGAACCATCAACCAAGGGGTACACATGGTTCCAGCCAAAAATGTGTTAGAGGAATGCCTTGTTGGGCATCAGTGGAAGGAGTGGTCTTCGGTCAAGTAAAGGCTCAATAGAGGCCCCAACAAAGGGAAACAGATAGGGGGTGGGGGAATGGGGGGGTGAGGTGGGAGTGTGTCAGGTAGAGGAGCATATACATGGAGTCAGGGGTGGGGAGGAGGGGTAGGGAATCTTTGGGGAGGGGGGCTTTTGGGAGGGGGGAAATTGGGAAAGGTTTTACCATTGGCAATGTAAATAAAGACGACACTCAATAAAAAAAGAAGAAAAAGATTTATATAACTGATAGTGAATGCACTACAAATACATTGTACTTTGGGGGGTATAGAGGAAAATAACTAGCCACTTTCCATGTTCAAAAAGTTCCTATTAGATATTAGACTTTGGGATATACTATAAGGAATATAGATAAGTCAGGAAATGCTATGAGCAGAGAAATAATGGATGAGAAGTATTTCAGAAATTCAAACAGGAACACCTCCTTTTTGCTTGGTAAATATAGATAATGAGAAAATTTTACTTTTACCTACTTTCAGAGAAATTCCATCTATCTTTTATATAAAGTTGGTGTAAAATTAGAAGCACTAAAAAAAATGGGAAAATATGAAAAAAAATCACTCGAATTGAAACCTGCAGACAATATCATTGTAAAGATTTTTTATACGCTTACATCAATTCCTTACAGTTCCACTGTATGATACTAAGATGGCTCAGTAGTAAACAATAACACATGAATAAATTTATTCTTTTGTTCGAAATCACTAATTACCTAAATGTCTTATGTCACAGAAATAGTTGAAGAAAGGTTACAAATATTTTAAAGCTATAATTAGACTGGGAAGCAAAACACATAGCACAATCATAAAATTATAAAATATAATGTTAATAAGAAAAATAGCATAATTTGTACACAAGTGCAGTAAGGGCACAGATGAATATTTCTGTTTCAAGTAAGAAAAATAATTTACATATTACAGTAATTAGCAATATATATATACCTAAATTTGTAGAAATATGTACACACAATTGTTCAGATAGACTTATTTCAGACTACATTAGTAATCAAGTTTTTTCTAACTATGGTATCTATAGTAGTTTTATTTTTAATTTCCCTAGCTGGCATTTAATAGTAATATCCCACAGTATTAAGCAAATTATAAATTTTAAAGAAATTTTAAAAATCTTCCCAATGGGAAATACTCATGTACTCCTAAAATGATCTTTGTCTCTCACTAATATTTATTAGTGTATGTTTATGTTAATATTATATATTTATATATTATTCATTATGGTTGTATATATAATATAAAGCTCATACACTTGCTTCTAATAATGTCACAGCAGACCAAAAAAATGGAATATTGCTGTGTTCTGCCCTGATGTTCTTTTACTCCATGTATCCAAATCTTGACACATCCATAGCATTCATTTGATGAATAATAAAGCCTTAGTATGCCAGGGAATGCACATTTTTTATTTACCACAAAAGAGCAGTATTTCTTCAACTGATTTCTATACACCTGGACAAAAGTTATTTTTATTATAGTTTATTTCATTTTTACAGCATCCACGACTTAAAAATACTTGTGAAGTGCTAATGTCGAGGTGACAATGATAAACAAAGAACAACCTTGGAATTCAAAGTCCAAACCCTATACTTCCTAAGAGAACTCTTCACCAGTGATCAGTGCTTTCAAACCAGCAAATTCAGGGTCAAAATTACACAGCAGCCTATCTTACATTGCATGGTACAAAAAAAAAAAATAATCCATAGATGGTTTCAAAGTGTAGAGTTTTATAAAGAACTTACAAAGGAGCCAGGCAGTGGTGGCACACGCCTTTAATCCCAGCACTTGGGAGGGAGAGGCAGGTGGATTTCTGAGTTCGAGGCTAGCCTGGTCTACAGAGTGAGTTCCAGGACAGCCAGGGCTACACAGGGAAGTCCTGCCTCGGGGAAAAAAACAAAACAAACAAGAACTTACAAAGGAACTATCCAAACAATAAAAAATGATCACTACATAGATTGAGGGATGCTAATGGTATTTGCTAATCACATGATTTCATTTCCTGAATTATATACATCATTTACACCTTAGACCAAAAGACAAAGAGAAAATTCTACTTTTTCTAATCTAAAAATACCCCTTTGTTGGTTAAAATGATATTCTTCACGGATCCTTCTCTCATATATTGTTTTGATGACTTTGATGGAATTTTCTCACTAATATTTTTAGACACAAAATTGTGACAAGCCAAAATTAGCAATGTCGGAGGCCATTTGCACAATGAATATAAATGGACTTGTTTCATTTCTCCCTTTATTGGAATTGCCTTGAATTTTAAACATTTGTTAATCACTAACTACCTTTTACATCGAATACTGCATATGTGTATATGCATTTTAGATTCCTGTGTAAAACCTTGGATTGTGATCCTATGCCTTTACTTATTGTTCTACATGGTAAGCATTAATGTTAACTTCCTTAAGATGAAACAGTTTTATTTTTGACTTAAGCAAAACAGATTAAGAGAACTTTGTGTTCAAAGATACCTTTGGTGGCTTTCCAAATCACCCAAGCAATGTTCCCAAGAATTTTCTCTAAATAATCCATTTCTTCTCCCCTGGTTAGCTTTAAGTCTAATCAAGGCTAATATTTGCATTGCTATAACCACTTCTTCAAAATCTAGTAGTATTTATTATACTTAGTTTTAAACAGTTTTGTAAAGCCAACCAAAAATAGGGATGCTAATGGGAAGTTTCCCAAATATAGGTCATAACATGCCTGCACAAACAAACATGCATGTACAAATGTATGCTTATGCACATGCAAACGTGCATGCACATGCACGCGCGCGCGCGCGCGCGCACATACACACACACACACACACACACACCATTATTTCTTGACTCAGGAATAACCAACCTGTGAGTTTCCTTATGCATGCAAATAGCTAACTAATTATGGCCCAAACTATCAGTGAATACCTTGAGAGGCTGCCATTCTTAAGTCTTGCTAGTGATACCATAAGATTACCATTAAACTCACAGTGCTCGCAGGGCGGTGGTGGCGCATGCCTGTAATCCCAGCACTTGGGAGGCAGAGGCAGGCGGATTTCTGAGTTCGAGGCCAGCCTGGTCTACAGAGTGAGTTCCAGGACAGACAGGGCTATACAGAGAAATCCTGTATCGAAAAAACAAAAACAAAAAAACAAAACAACAACAACAACAAAAAAAAAAAAACCAAAACCCTCACAGTGCACATTTCTTCTCAGTCTTTGAAGAGAAGAGAAAGAGTCAAGTGTTCTAAAGTACACAGAGTGAAACTTCTGTTTCACTGTTTCTGTACATTTACAGAAAAGGTCACAAAGTAACTACATGTATATCTCCCATACAAGTACATTCGTATACATGTTCACAGCCATGGCTTTAAATGCACTTTCTGTAAGTGTTTAGTCAGGAAACATTTTAATATTTTTATTGAATTATAAATTATTCAGTAAATTACAAAGCCTTCCAAAAACTGATTTGGGTCTTAATCCCAGAACCAGCAATAAATTACCTATAGTACATAGTGTGTATAGTACATGTAGCAGTGTTTATCTATATAACCTAATTATTAGCTACATGTCAGTTTTCAGAATGATATAAGTAACTGTATCATGAAATTGTACTTTGTGGGTTGTGGTATTTCTCAGCATTCTCATAACCAACAGTAACCCATTTTCTGTGGCAAAGCCTTGGAAAATATGCTTTAGATTTCAAACAGCCAAATGGATAGTTCTCATTGTTCCACTGAAGATTGAATTTTCCCTACACTTCCAAAGCCTTGACTAGGCACAACTCTGTGTAGTTTATGAGGAAGGAGAACAACACGCAGCAATTATAACAAGACCAAGGGGAAGACAATATCAGAAAAGCCAAATGAAAACAAGAATTCAGAAGTAGCATGTATATTACATTTGGCCAAAGAGCTCATGGATGCTTCTATGGACATTTTTTTATGGCTAAGAGAGTTATGGCAAACGCATGAGAATATTGCCAGCACCTGAGAAGCTCCCTCCTCACAAGCCCTCCCATTTCCTGTATCAGACTCTCAAAGGTCACTTGACCTTTAAGACAATAAAGCATGAATTTATCGAACATCATTTAAATTTAAAAATGTTGTGGATGTGTCGGGTTTGTGTGTTAGATTGTTATGTCTAGCTTCTCACAATGTTGTTTTGTGAGCTTTGCCCACATTGTTGTGGAAGCTGTACTTCACTCATGTTCATTGCTATAGGAATAAGCCATATTGGTCCATGGTGGTGTCGATAGGTCTTTGGAGTGTTTCTAATTTGGAGCTACCATGAAGTGACATTTCTTTTATCTGTCTCTTGGTGGGAGGAGGGCTATGATTTTGTACCATCAGCATGGTAGTTGCACATAAAGATAGAATAGCTTACAGACTCAGGACAGAGAAAGTTCTTTGGTGTGATAGTTCACTTTGTCAGCTTAACTAGATTCAGAGTTACCTGGGGTGGGCAGCTGGAGAAAAGTCTCCAGCACTTAAGCATGTTTGCTGCTCTTGCAGAAGACTGGACGTTAGGTCTGCATGTACAGTTGTGGGCACACACAAGCACACACACACACACACACACACACAGGTATGACAATAAGCCTAAGAAAATGAAAGAAAGGAACGAAGTCACCTAGAGGTTGATTTCCAGAAGTAAGGTGCAGAGGAAAGATGCACCTGACAGTGGAATCTCATGGGCTGAGGTGGTATACTGAAAAAAGAAAAAGGAGGAAGAGGAGGAAGAGGAGGAGGAGGAAGAGGAGGAGGAGGAGGAGGAGGAGGAGGAGGAGGAGGAGGAGGAGAGCTGAGCACCAGGATTCATTTTCTCTCTGCTTCCTGACTGTCAACCATGTGCTTTCCAACTGAGATTCAAAATCAACCTTCCTCCTTGAGGTTGCTTCTTCTGAGATATTTTGCCGCAATACTAAGGAAAATAATATATTTGATGACAAAACAAACTAGATAAGCAGTCTCCAGTTGTGAGGGCATCATTTTTGTTGTGTCATCTGGTAAGTGCTCCCTAGATGTAAATCTTTCAATGTACAATATTCAAATAAACATAGTATTTTTTTTTCTTTTCTTCTTTGGCTTTTAGCACTAGACTACAGGAGCAAGGAACTGGTCCATGATGAACTCTACCACCTGTGCACTGATGACCTCCTTTAAGTTCTCACTCTCTTTATTTGGCTAGTTGGAGTAACATAATAAACACCTGCAAAGAAGTCATGGCCATAAAGAAAAGTCAGGAGCTTAGTAATGGCTACAGTGGTTACATGTTTCTCCCATTGTTCCATCTTCTGGCCTCTCCTTACCTATCATGAAGGTATTTTTAGAACATTACATGGAACTGTTTAAAAGGTCTACTGAGCCCAGGTTAAAATCTGTTAGGCAAGTAGAAAAAATTGGTTTCATTCTCTTTATGGCCTTATACTTCTAGAGGCAGATACATGAGGAAATGTTTAGACTCGCAGGAACACACATTCTTCCTGGACCAAGCAATTGTGAAGGTTTCATGTGGCTTTCCATATGTGCTTCCTCATTCCTTTTAGAAAGAATGCTGGAGGCAACACAGCTTATGTAACAGCAGACTTCAAGATGAGCCCAGGGATCTGAGGAACTTCCTGCTCCAAAAAGTTGACCACTGTCATGAAAGCTTGAACTCTGTCCTCATATTGTACCACCAATATTGCTTGGTTTTCTCACTTTAACCAGGGACAAACACATTACACATCTTTGGTGAACTGAATCAGGCCAGGACACAAAGCAAGGATCAAAACATCACATCAGGGTTTACAGGAATAGATAATAAATTCAATAATGCAAAGTTACAGTAGATGGTGCTATGGGGGCCACCTTTAAGATTCTTCCTGAGTCTAGCAGTTTAGAAAAATGTGCAGTTGAGATCTATCAATCCAGGAGAGGCCCTCAGATAAGACAGTATTGTATTAATGAGATCAGTAAATGCAGAACCCTATAATTAGATAATACTAACTTTTTTTTATAGAAATTAACAATGAAGACAACTTTAAAACTAGGGTCAAACCAACTACCTTTCTAGCATATTAGTGCTGACATTAAATTATTAGAAGAATGATTTTCATTCCCTTAAAATGTCATCTTTAAAGTTGATTTTTAAACTAATGTGCTTCCAGTATTAGTTATCATTTCTAAAGTCTTAGTACATTTTTTCAGTTGGTGCTGAGATTTCAATATCCAATGCAGTTATAAAAGGTAACTTATGATGCATTTCCCAAAAAATTTTTTTTGGTTTTTTGGATTTGGTTTTTATACAGAGACAGGGTTTCTCTGTATAGCCCTGGCTATCCTGGAACTCACTCTGTAGACCAGGCTGGCCGCAAACTCAGAAATCCGCCTGCCTCTGCCTTACCAGTTATGGGGTGTGTGCCACCACCACCTGGTGCATTTCCCAAATTAAAATATTCTATATGTATAAAGTATTATTGTTGTTGTCATTGCCCAAATATTCCTTTCTAGATTATTTAAACTCATTATTTTTTTTCAGCCATTTTGTACCAGATTTTTTTTTAACAATTCTTCTTTTTAAAGCAAATGGCTGAGATATGAGATAATGAAGTAAATAGTTTTGACCATGTTTGTTTTCTCCTTAAATGCCAATAGAAAATGCATGCCAAATCAATGAGTGAAGGATCAGGCAAGGAAGACTATGTGCTTGATGAATGGCCAATCTCGGGCTGAGAGGAGCGACTCCAAACCATTTCCCTGGCACATTTGGAACAGATGCTTTCCTCCCATGATCTGTTGAGTACTCAGAAGCATTGGTCCTTGGCTTCCCTTGAGAAGGGAGCAAAACAACAGTGCTAACCATCTGCAAGATGGGACTTATCTCTGAATCTGTTCATGACTACAGAAAAATGTTGAATCTAGTGCTAAGTCACTGCTTCTCTCTCCCTAGAGCCATGTTCAATTGAGGTTCATTTGTCTGGCAGGGAGTGGAAGAAATCCTTGCTTGGAAAGGTAACCCACATTCTTAAGCATTCAGTGATAGGTCCATCTTAAATTATTCTCTCAAATGCACATTAGCGGCTCTGTGGAACTGCAAAAAAATAGTTTTCAGGGTCTAGAAGATCAGGTTTTTAAGTGAACTCTCAATATTTATGAATCATTATGGTCTATTGATTGCATGTGTAAGAGGTAGTTCTAATATGTCTGTCTGCCTTATCTAAACGAAATGCAAAATGTCCTGTGCCTACTATCCATAGAGACAAGATTTTAATAATACTTGGCTTTTCACAGACTCTAACATCTAAATGCTTAAATAAATGCAATTAATAACAATATTAGTATTCTATAATATTAGTATATTTCTTTTATTTATTCTCTAAGATGCATTTCAAAGACTATATTCAGCCAAATATGCTCATCTTTAATGTAATCAATAATGACAATACTGACAGTGGAGATGGCTTCTCCAGTCACACTGCCCCTATGTATATCCAGAGAGGAATATGCAATATGTCTGTCCAGTAAGTAGCAGGAGAAAAAAATCCATATATTTTAAATGTCATAGAAGCTCTTCCTGATTTTGCCTAGCAGCCGATTCTCCAATGTTAATAATTAGGCTGCAGGCCAGGCCTGTTGCTCAGCAGCTAATGCACTCGTGTGTGCTACGACATGGGAAATCTTAGTCTAAGGCTCATAGGAAGCTCCCCTACCTTGCAGCTGGAGCAGAGAGCACCAGAGAGGTGACACCGAGAGCCCGAGAGGACAGAGCTGTGTGATGTATCACCACTCAGCAGCCCTCACTGGAGACCTGGTTAGAGTGAGATTCCAGTCCCAGCAGAGCCTCTCATGCCTCTCGGTCAGGTCACAGGGTTACAGAGCACTTTACAACTTGTGCTGCAGGATGGCAGGGAGGGATTTAATTGCAAGACTGGAAGAGGCTCTTCACAAAACTCAGCCCACAGCCGCTCTGATTCATAAGAAGTTTCTGCTCTGACCGCCTTAAAGGCAGCCAGATCAATGTTTCCAGAAAATGTAAACTTAAAATGTAGAATATATTATGTATTGACCATATTTCATCTGATCACAAATGTAACAGATGACTTTGAAGCCTCTGCGATTCTGGTATACAAATGGTTCTTAGAATGGAGGAATCTTTACAACTGATCTCTATAGAGCATCTTTTGCTTCTAATAGGCGTATAGCTCTAATAAGGGCAACAAAAATGTTCCTGCAATAGTGTTCATTAGCAGTGTTGCTCAGGGATGGTTAGAAATCGTCCATGCTGTAGTTTGTGTCATGGGTGGAACCGTTTGCTTCATTTTTTTTTTAACCATTGCTTAGAATTCAGATTCCCAAATCTTCATCTACATTCCTCAATCATAACACATTTAACAATTTTAATACATGATTTCTGGAGGCTAGCTTGGTAGTCTTGAAGGTTGATAGATCACCCTCAAAAGAGATAATATTCCTTACTTAAAGTGCTATGAGTCGCTATGGGTAGTTAGCAGGACCACTGACTGCCTGGGTTCCCAATGGTATCATGCTGTTTTCTCTCTTCTCAGTTACCTCTGGGATATTCAAATTGCCAGGAAGTCCAGCAGCCCTTTTTCCTGTATAATATCCCTACTATCTACACGTGAATTCAACAAATATTTGTCAAGTGATAGGAACAAGGCTAAGAATGGGAATTCTGTATCTGGGCTAGTCTGGCCTCTCTATTATGTTCTCATCATTTTGAATCAAGTCTGAAATGATCACAAAAGTCTTATATTTTTAATGTTTTTTATTTAATTGGAAAGACTTGACTTCATGTCCTGTACATGAGCCTGATATATGTATGGCCCACCATGATTAATGGTTTGCTAGCCCAGCAATAATTCATATCAATTATAACTTGTCAGAATCCCTTCAGTGTTGATGTGACCTCAGAGATTTTCCCCAAAGGTCTGGAAAGAAATCATGAAAATCAGATACTTTATTAAAAAAATATTTTATTACACGTACTTAGTGTGTATTTGTATGAGGGGTGTACAATGTCATGTGTGGGAGCCAATTCTCTCCTCCTAGTATGTAGGTTCTGGGGATTGAATTCAGGTCACAGACTTCATAGCAAGCACCTTTTACCTGTGGAGCCATTACAGTGACCCAAAAATCAGAAACATTCTATGGAATTATCTAAATTATAACACAATTCCCTTAAAAGAGCTCATTAAACTATTTCTTAGTTAACTAGTAGAAGTTATTTTCTTATACAGAAATGAGCCTTTCTAAAAATTTTCTACTTTTTTAAGACACAGTCTGACTATGTAGTCCAGTTGGAAAATAGAAATCTGCCTCTGTCCCCTAAGTGTTTGTATTAAAGGTGTATGTTACTACAACTAGTCTTAATTTTAATGGAACGTATTTATATATGTTAAGGAAACCCTCAAATGGCTTGTATCTTCTAGATCACTATCATTGGGCAATAATAATCAAGTCCTTATATTTATTTTGTAAGGTGTGTTAGACAAAATTTATACCTATTTAATATATACATCTTGGAGAATTGGGTCATGTACTGGAGTTTAAATGTTGGTCTTGGACTTCAGAACTCGGCCTCCCACCAGTCAGGAGAGGAGCATCCATCTTGGTTCCGGACTCTGGGGATCGGACAGACTGAGGTACACAAACATAATCCGAGGCCAACACCGCGGTGGTCTGAGCCCGACGGGCGTTGGCCTGCACCCAGGCCCTGGGCGGGTCGGGTGGCCATCGGGGTGCCAACCCAGCCAGGAGGTTTTTTGCCCTGGCCTGCGAGCGCGCCGCCGCCATTTTGCCTGCAGGACGACAGAGAGCTCAGGCGGGCAGACCTGTAACAGGCATAGCCTAAGGCTAACAAAGCGGGGGTCCAGGCCCCAAAAGGCACAGGACTGACCCCAAGAACTGGGCAGCTTGGTGGGCCATCTGTGAGTCAACCCGCCCAGGTGATTGTTAGCAAAGCAGACTCTCCCAGCGCTTTCAGGGAGCGCGGGCGCGCACGCCCGCCATCCTAGTCACCTGGCAGACCCAATTAACAGTCATAGCCCTAGGGGAACTTTGCTGGGACCTTGGCCTCCCAGGCTTTTGCCTGGACTCAGGGACTGGGTGGCCAGGCTAACCTTGTGTGCGACAGCCCGGTTGGCGGATCGGCTGCCCAGCGGAGTGAGCGGAACACAGGGGAGGTCACAGTAGCATACACCGTCGGCACTCCCTGGGGGTGCACACAGGCTCCATCTGGTCCACAGACACAATCTGGGGCAAGGCCTCAGGCAGAAGCCCTTAGCTCTACTCTCTCCGCTTCCGGATCCAGATCAGTCTGGGCGGCAGCATTACATCTCCAAGTCCTCCAAGTGGCTAGCTGGGCTTCCGGGCGGCCAGCTGGGAGAAGTCAGTGTGCTCCAGTAAATCCAGCGAGCCCCAGCGGGAGCCTTCGGGTGCCTGCTTTGGGATCTGAACAGCCTGGGCAGCAGCACACTGTCTACAAGCAGTGCAGGAGGTAAGCTGTGCACCAGAGGCCAACTGGGAAGGGGCAGCTTGCACTGGTGAGTCCAGCACTGACAAGATAAACTAACACCAGTGAGAACTAGATGGCAAAAGGCAAACGCAGGAACGTCACTAACAGAAATCAAGGCAATATGGCAACATCTGAACCCAATTCTCCTCTACCAACATGTCCTGGATACCCCATCACACCAGTAAAACAAGATTTGGATTTAAAATCACTGGTCATGATGCTGGTACAGGAACACATGAAGGACATACATAAAGAAATTCAGGAGAAAATGGATCAAAAGTTAGAAGCCCTTGCAAGGGAAACACAAAAATCATTGAAAGAAATCCAGGAGAATACAAAAGCCAACAAGGAGGAAATGCAAAAAACACTTAAAGAAATACAGGAGAACTTTGGTCAACAGGCTGAGGTCATGAAAGACGAAATGCAAAAATCTCTTAAAGAAATACAGGAGAACTTTGGTCAACAGGCTGAGGTCATGAAAGACGAAACACAAAAATCTCTTAAAGAATTACAGGAAAACACAAACATGCAAGTGAAGGAGCTAAGCAAAACCATCCAGGATCTAAAATCAGAAGTAGAAACAACTAAGAAAACTCAAAGGGAGACAACTTTGGAGATAGAAAGCCTTGGGAAGAAATCAGGGGACAGAGATGCAAATATCAACAACAGAATACAAGAGATAGAAGAAAGAATCTCAGATGCTGAAGATTCCATAGAAACCATGGACTCAACAGTTAAAGAAAATGCAAAATGCAAAAAGCTTGTAACCCAAAATATCCAGGAAATCCAGGACACAATGAGAAGACCAAACCTAAGGATTATAGGCATAGATGAGAGTGAAGATTTACAACTTAAAGGGCCAGCAAACATCTTCAATAAAATTATGGAAGAAAACTTCCCTAACCTAAAGAGAGAGATGCCCATGAATATACAAGAAGCCTACAGAACTCCAAACAGACTGGACCAGAACAGAAATACTTCCCGTCACATAATAATCAAAACACCAAATGTTCTAAACAAAGAAAGAATACTAAAGGCAGTAAGAGAAAAAGGCCAAGTAACATATAAAGGAAGACCTATCAGAATCACAGCAGACTTTTCACCTGAGACTATGAAGGCTAGAAGGTCCTGGGCAGATCTCATGCAGACTCTAAGAGAACACAAATGCCAACCAAAACTACTATATCCAGCAAAACTCTCAATCACCATAGATGGAGAAACTAAGATATTTCATGACAAAACCAAGTTTACCCAATATCTATCCACAAACCCGGCCCTAAAAAGGATAATAGGAGGACAACACCAATACAAGGAGGGAAACTTCACCCTGGAAAAAACAAGATAGTAACCCTTCATCAAACCCAAAAGAAGTTAAGCATTCAAATTTAAAAAATAACGTCAAAAATGATAGGAAGTAACAATCACTATTCCTTAATATCTCTTAACATCAATGGACTTAATGCCCCAATAAAAAGACACAGACTAACTGAATGGATACGTAAACAGGACCCTACATTTTGCTGCTTACAGGAAACACACCTCAGGGTCAAAGACAAACACTACCTTAGAGTAAAAGGCTGGAAGACAATTTTACAAGCAAATGGTCTCAGGAAACAAGCTGGAGTAGCCATTTTAATATCAGATAAAATTGACTTTCAACCCAAAGTCATCAAAAGAGACCCTGAGGGACACTTCTTGCTGGTCAAAGGAAAAATACAAAAAGAAGAACTGTCAATCCTGAACATCTATGCCCCAAATGCAAGGGCACCCTCTTTCGTAAAAGAAACTTTATTAAAACTAAAAGCACACATTGCACCTAACACAATAATTGTGGGTGACTTCAACACTGCACTTTCCTCAATGGACCGATCAGGAAAACAGAAACTAAACAGGGACACAATGAAACTAATTGAAGCTTTGGACCAATTAGATTTAACAGATATATATAGAACATTCTATCCTAAAACAAAAGAATATACCTTTTTCTCAGCACCTCATGGTACCTTCTCCAAAATCGACCATATAATTGGTCACAAGACAGACCTCAACAAATATAAGAAGATCGAACTAATCCCATGCCTCCTATCTGATCACTATGGAGTAAAAGTGGTCTTCAATAGCAACAGAAACAACAGAAAGCCCACATACACGTGGAAACTGAACAATACTCTACTCAATGATACCTTGGTCAAGGAAGAAATAAAGAAAGAAATTAAAGACTTTTTAGAACACAATGAAAATGAAAACACAACATACCCAAATCTATGGGACACAATGAAAGCAGTGCTAAGAGGAAAACTCATAGCCCTGAGTGCCTCCAAAAAGAAAAAGGAGAGAGCATACATTACCAGCTTAATGACACACCTGAAAGCCCTAGAACAAAAAGAAGCTATTTCGCCCAGGAGGAGTAGAAGGCAGGAAATCATCAAACTCAGGGCCGAAATCAATCAAGTAGAAACAAAGAGAACCATACAAAAAATCAACAATACCAGGAGCTGGTTCTTTGAGAAATTCAACAAGATAGATAAACCCTTAGCCAGACTGACCAAAGGGCACAGAGAAAGTATCCAAATTAACAAACTTAGAAATGAAAAGGGAGATATAACAACGGAAACTGAGGAAATCCAAAAAATCATCAGATCCTACTACAAGAGCCTATACTCAACACAACTGGAGAATCTGGAGGAAATGGACAATTTCCTTGACAGATACCAAATACCAAAATTAAATCAGGACCAACTAGACCATCTAAACAGTCCCATAATGCCTAAAGAAATAGAAGGAGTCATAGAAAGTCTTCCAACCAAAAAAAGCACAGGACCAGATGGCTTCAGTGCAGAATTCTACCAGACCTTCAAAGAAGAGTTAACACCAATACTCTTCAAACTATTCCACAAAATAGAAACAGAAGGAACACTACCCAATTCCTTCTACGAAGCCACAATTACGCTGATACCAAAGCCACGCAAAGATCCAACAAAGAAAGAGAACTTCAGACCAATTTCCCTTATGAACATCGATGCAAAAATACTCAATAAAATTCTTGCCAACCGAATCCAAGAACACATCAAAACGATCATCCACCATGATCAAGTAGGCTTTATCCCGGGAATGCAGGGTTGGTTCAATATACGGAAATCCATCAATACAATCCATTACATAAACAAACTCAAAGAAAAAAACCACATGGTCATTTCATTGGATGCTGAAAAAGCATTTGACAAAATTCAGCATCCCTTCATGCTTAAAGTCTTGGAGAGAACAGGAATTCAAGGCCCATACCTAAACATAGTAAAAGCAATATACAGCAAACCGGTAGCCAGCATCAAACTAAACGGAGAGAAACTTGAAGCAATCCCACTGAAATCAGGGACCAGACAAGGCTGCCCCCTTTCTCCTTATCTTTTCAATATTGTACTTGAGGTACTAGCTCGGGCAATTCGACAACATAAGGAGGTCAAAGGGATACAAATTTGAAAGGAAGAAGTCAAACTATCGTTATTTGCAGACGACATGATAGTCTACCTAAGTGACCCAAAGAACTCCACTAGAGAGCTCCTACAGCTGATAAACAACTTCAGCAAAGTGGCAGGTTATAAAATCAACTCAAGCAAATCAGTGGCCTTCCTATACTCAAAGGATAAGCAGGCTGAGAAAGAAATTAGGGAAATGACCCCCTTCACAATAGCCACAAACAGTATAAAGTATCTTGGGGTGACTCTTACCAAACATGTGAAAGATCTGTATGACAAGAACTTCAAGACTCTGAAGAAGGAAATGGAAGAAGACCTCAAAAAATGGGTAAACCTCCCATGCTCATGGATCGGTAGAATCAATATAGTTAAAATGGCCATTTTGCCTAAAGCACTATACAGATTCAATGCAATACCCATCAAAATCCCAACTCAATTCTTCACAGAGTTAGAAAGAGCAATTATCAAATTCATCTGGAACAACAAAACACCCAGGATAGCTAAAACTATTCTCAGCAACAAAAGGAAATCTGGGGGAATCAGTATCCCTGACCTCAAGCAATACTACAGAGCAATAGTGTTAAAAACTGCATGGTATTGGTACAGTGACAGGCAGGAGGATCAATGGAACAGGATTGAAGATCCAGAAATGAACCCACACACCTATGGCCACTTGATCCTCGACAAAGAGGCTGAAAACATCCAATGGAAAAAAGATAGCCTTTTCAACAAATGGTGCTGGTTCAACTGGAGGTCAGCATGCAGAAGAATGCGAATTGATCCATCCTTGTCTCCTTGTACTAAGCTCAAATCCAAATGGATCAAGGACCTCCACATAAAGCCAGACACTCTGAAGCTAATAGAAAAGAAACTGGGGAAGACCCTTGAGGACATCGGTACAGGGAGAAAGTTTCTGAACAGAACACCAATAGCGTATGCTCTAAGAGCAAGAATTGACAAATGGGACCTCATAAAATTACAAAGTTTCTGTAAGGCAAAGGACACCATCAAGAGGACAAATCGGCAACCAACAAATTGGGAAAAGATCTTCACCAATCCTACATCAGATAGAGGGCTAATATCCAATATATATAAAGAACTCAAGAAGTTAGACTCCAGAAAACCAAACAACCCTATTAAAAAATGGGGTACAGAGCTAAACAAAGAATTCTCGCCTGAAGAACTTCGGATGGCGGAGAAGCATCTTAAAAAATGCTCAACTTTATTAGTCATTAGGGAAATGCAAATCAAAACAACCCTAAGATTTCATCTTACACCAGTCAGAATGGCTAAGATTAAAAATTCAGGAGACAGCAGGTGTTGGAGAGGGTGCGGAGAAAGAGGAACACTCCTCCACTGCTGGTGGGGTTGCAAATTGGTACAACCACTCTGGAAATCAGTCTGGCGGTTCCTCAGAAAACTGGGCACCTTACTTCCAGAAGATCCTGCTATACCACTCCTGGGCATATACCCAGAAGACTCCCCACCATGTAATAAGGATACATGTTCTACTATGTTCATAGCAGCCCTATTTGTAATTGCCAGATGCTGGAAAGAACCCAGGTATCCCTCAACAGAAGAGTGGATGCAAAAAATGTGGTATATCTACACAATGGAGTACTATTCAGCCATTAGAAACAATGAATTCATGAAATTCTTAGGCAAATGGATGGAGCTAGAGAATATCATACTAAGTGAGGTAACTCAGACTCAAAAGGTGAATCATGGTATGCACTCACTAATAAGTGGATATTAACCTAGAAAACTGGAATACCCAAAACATAATCCACACATCAAATGAGGTACAAGAAGAAAGGAGGAGTGGCCCCTGGTTCTGGAAAGACTCAGTGAAACAGTATTCAGCAAAACCAGAACCGGGAAGTGGGAAGGGGTGGGTTGGGGGACAGGGGAAGAGAAGGGGGTTTGCGGGACTTTCGGGGAGTGGGGGGGCTAGAAAAGGGGAAATCATTTGAAATGTAAATAAATTATATCGAATAAAAAAAATCAAGATTTGATAGAATAGCATAAAAAAAAATGTTGGTCTTGGGCCACTGAGATGACCTTGCAGATGAAGGTGCTTGTTCCCAGTACTATTTGAGACTGATCCCCAGAACCCAAGCCAAGAACTGATTCCTGCAAGTTATCTTTTGACCTCCACATGTGTGCTATGGCACATGTGTACACACACACACAACACACACACATATAAAACTAATTAATTAATTTTTTAAATGCTAGTTCTAAATCAAGAAACCATTTAAACTCTACAAGTATTTGGCAACAGTTCTGGATAGATATTAACTAACTTAATTAGAAGTTTTGTTCAGTTGGCAGAAAGCTCTTAAGAGAAAGGTTAATGTGTCAAAGTATGGTAATTTTAAAACTACATAAATGTGCTGTTAAAAACAAAAATAACAACCTTCGGCTGTTCAGAGAATTCTTATTTCTTCAGGAATTATTTTGGGCTCTCTTCCACCAAGAAACAGAGCAAGTAAAGGGATGTATGACATGCATTTTTTCCCCCAAAGTCAGAAGGCATAGTGGCCCTGGTGATTGTATGTGTTCTATTTTTACAGACACTTAATATAAACAATTGAGGGATATGCTGAAGTGGAAACTTAAGGATTCTTTGGAAAGTCAGTTGGATGCTAGGGTAAGCATGTAAAGGAACATTTAGTTAAAGTGGACACAGGTATGAGAGGCTAAGGCCGACTCATGAAGGAACATTTTACTGAAGCGGACACAGGAAGGGAGGATGTTCTGCTAAAGCAAGCAAATAAAATGACACATGATGAAGTATTCTTTGCCAACAACACACAAGTATTGGTCTGCCTTACATTGTGTAGCTGAGCTCCATTTGTCACGACTCCATAGAAACACATCAAAAAAACTGGTGTGCTGCAATTTCCTACAGCTTCCATGGACTTGAGCTGATTGGATGCACTTACTAAAGCAAGGCATATATGGAGGGCACCTGATGTTTGAAGGGTATAAATAGGACTCCACAGAGTGATGAAAGCCAAATGTGGCTTGCTGGTACAGCTAGCTATGCAACATTTGTGGGTCTTGCATCTTTGCTGATCTTCTCTTCTCTGAGAGAGACACAGCCTAGAACTTCTGGTGTCCTTCTGGGTCCCTCCTGCTGACTCGAACCGAGGCTGAGGCCTTGCTGTCTCTGCTAGGTCCTGTCACCACTGTTGCTAATCAGACTCTAACAAACTGTACTGCCGGTGTATCCCTGAAGTGTTTGCAAGTGGATCGAGCTTCTGCTGCTGACCTGTGAACTGAACTGCTGATTTCCAGACAACACAGACAGGAGTTGCTCCAAAGACCCATTTCCAAACAGGCCCACTTCCCCGTATCCATTTTTTCTACTATCTCTGGTGGGTGGTGGGCTAAAAGAGAGTTTAAAGTGTTTACCAGCATTAAATATAAGGTTTGAAACAAAGTTACAGTATTTACTGATTGTTTAGTTGTGTAAAAGCCCTGAACAGGAATTACTTTTACATAATTTATGCTGGGGTATTTACATACAAAAATAACCAAAAAATACTTGATGGTATAAATTGGAAAAATGAACTGTGAAAATATTAGTGAGCTGTAGGAGTACTGGGGTGAAAGAGATTCATTTGACTTAGAGGAAGGTATGTGTAGGGATGGTGTGATGGTTTATATATGCTCAGTCAAGGGAGTGGCACTACTAGAAGGTTTGGCTTTGTTGGAGTAGGTGTGCCACTGTAGGGGTAGGCTTTAAGAACCTCATCCTAGCAGCCTTCAGATAAAGATATAGAACTCTCAGCTCCTTTTGCACTATGCCTGCCTGGATGCTGCCATGTTTCCACCTGGATGATAATAGACTGAGCCTCTGAACCTGTAATCCAGCCCCAATTAAATGTTGTCCTTATAAGAGTTGCCTTGGTCATGGTGTCTGTTCACAGCAGTAAACCCTAAATAAGACAGTTGGTCATCAGAAAAAAAAATGTCCTGGAAGAGATTGTTTGTTTGTTTTCCCTAATGATCCAGGAACAATTTTAGCCAACAAAGAGGTCAGGGGTAGAAGGGCAAAGATAGGTGGGAAGACTATGGTTTGAGTGATTACATGAAGAATGTGCAGGGCAAGTTTGGGTAAAGGAAAGAGTGGGGCCAATAAGATGGGTCAGTATAGGTCAAAGCACCTGCCACCATGCCAAGGACATGAGCTCAGTCCCAGGGACCACAAAATGGGAAAAGAGAACCTACCAACTCTTGAAAATTGTCCTTTGACCTCCACACACATGCTGTGCCACATGTGTGCCCACACATACATAACCACAACCCCTACTCAAGTAATAAAATTATATAACTTTTTAATGGCAGGTTCTTTGTAATTCCCACCCAGAGTGTCAAGTGGTGGGAGCAGAGGACATGTGTAAAAAAGGTATATTTGATGGGATTCCTTCTGCGCTTGGGTTTTTCCACAGAGAATTTTGGAATGGGAGGGTAACATGGCTATAAAGGTTATATTTTTAAATAACATCAGGACTCCATAAAAACAGTTTAAATAACCAATACATTCAATACTGAGGGCTGTTTGGACAAGAATATATTCACATAGTGGTGCAATTAGCCATCATGAAAAGGAACAAGAATACTTTCTACTCATAAACACGTTTTGAAGAGATGTCACTGAGAACCAAAATACAAAGCTATGTATTTAGCAAAGTACCTTGCATAGCTAAAAGGCATTCATGAACTCTTTGCGGGGCTTGTGCCACTGCTGTTGTGAATGTGTGGGTGCAGAAGCTATACCATGTTCAGAAAACATTTTGCTGCACTCTTCCCCATCTTCTGTCTCTTACATTTCTCCCCAACCATCTTCTGCGATGTTCCCTGTGCAGGGCAAGGGGTGAAAGCTATCTAGATGTCTCCCTTGGGACTGAGCATTCAACAGTCACATGTTCTCTGTACTTTGATCAATTTTGAGTGTCTGCACTCACTGTCACCAGCTGAAAAACAAAGTTTTACTCCTTTCCAAGGAGCAATAAACAGTTAATGGCTCCTAAAAGCATGGAGAGTCCCAAGTATAGTTCCTGGTTCTTGAGAAAGTAAACACTGCCCCCTACCATTCTCATGTATGCAACATTAATTAAAGACAGCATGTCCCTACCAAAGACACATAAAAGTGTGAGGGAGACTTGTTGGAAAGAAGGGGTTTGACTAGAATGGAAAAAGTATGAGAGAGAATAGTGAAAGGGGAACATGTATGAAATGATAGCTAGGACAAACATTTTTAAATAAATCAAGTACCAAGAAAAATATTACAAATATATGTTCTTGTATTTATCAAAACTAAATTGAAGAAGAGAGAACAAATGAAATATGTTTTCTAATATTTTAGAATATTAGACTGACTAATAATATAATCTGCCAGAGTTGGAGAGATCACTCAGAGGTTAAGAGCACTGGCTACTCTTCCATGAGACCCGGGTTCAGTTTGCAGCAACCACGTGGCATCTCACAACTGTCTATAACTCCAGTTCCAAGGAATCTGACACCCTCACACAGATATACAGGCAGTCAAATAAGCAATGTACATAAAAAAATTAAACAAAAGCAAGATCTAGAGAGGAGAAATGTTGTTGGGTGAAAACGGGAATTGAAGTGAAACTCGTCTGAACATGATTCATTGTATTATTTGACTTTAGAAGTAATGTATTTAAGTTAACATAAATATTATATATAATATAATGTAGCTAATATAACTATTATAAATAATATAAGCTTTTGAATGCAAATATTTAAACTAAAAACAATTTTCTTAAAAAAAGAAATGGTGACAAATATTGCAGAAAGACTGGAAGCAAGAGACCGAGGGATCTGTTATAAACTAGGGATCCTGAAGTGATTTTTTTGTATCTGTTTGTAAGTGTTTGTCTGGCTAAGGATAGTTCTTGAGTTTATTCCTGGGGATACTCAAAAATACAGTTGAGGGGCTGGAGAGACAGCTTTATGTTTAAGAGCACTTATTGCTCTAGCAGAGGAACAAGGTTCCATTTCCTGGGACCCATGTGGTGACTCACAACCATCTCATAACTCCAGTTCCAGAGAATGTGATGCCTTCTGGTACATACTTACACGCAGGCATAACATTCATATGAATATATATATATATATATATATATATATATATATATATATATATATATATATACATACTCGTATGCACACACTATTATTTGAATCTCAATGGTGGTGTTACTTAGTTTAAGATGTAAATCTTGCAATTTATTCACTATTGGTTATTCCTACATTGTTGGCCCTTGGTAGTGTGGAGCACGGACAATGAAACATGTGCCTTAATAGCACTGTGGTAACACAGGCTCCTTTGATGCTCACTCAACCTTCCAAATCACACAGGATTCCGAAGCCTTCAGGTCCCTTCATTCCCTGCAAAATGACTCAAAGCTGATCAATTCCAATTAGCTCTTTACCTTCCTACTGCCACCACAAGCACTGTTAGGAAAATGCCATGCTCTTTGCTGTGTTCAGAACTCAGCATGAGCTGGGCTGGCAACAAGGTCTGATCCCTCTTTCTCCTTCAGTCACTATCCCTTGTGATGATTCTGCTCCCAGCGCTGCTTGGGCCCCTTTCTTAAAGTGACTTGGTTTTGCTTTTAATAGACTCTTTCAATGTTGAAGTGTTCTGAGGCTGGGGAAGGACTCACCCAGAAAGCCCAGACCCCTCTGTACGCCTGCTCAAGACATTCTACTCTCAGCTCACAGCTGGAAGCTCTCCAGAGGCCAAGGTCTGCTGCCCTGCATTTTAGAAGAGACTTTGCTTTCTTTACATTGGATGAGTAATTATAAACCTAGGGTGATGTCTATAGGGTCCATTTTAAAGATCTACCATTGAAAGTGTGTGCATGCATGTGTGCGGTGTTTAAAGTGTATGCTGGGTATTTTCATTAACTGCATCAGGATTTTTGTATATTAAGTAAATTACAATTTTTTTATATCTAGTCACCAGTTGATAAGTATTTAACAATACTGTAGTACCTACCACAAGGATGAGCTGAATTCAGGTCCATATCCAGGGTAAGTTATTTAAGCTTTCTTTTCTTTAACTTTATTATTTTTAAATTTTTTTAAATTTATGTGCATTGGTGTTTTGCTTGCCTGCATGCCTTTGTGAAAGTGCTGGATCCCTTGGAACTGGAGTTACAGACAGTTACGAACTGCCATGTGGGTGTTGAGAATTGAACCTGGATCATCTGGAAGAGCAGTCAGTGTGCTTAACCACTGAACCATCTCTCCAGCCCAGACTTCCTTATTTTTGAGATGAGACCATTGAAATACATTGATGGGTGGCTATAAAGATTAAATGAGAAAATGGATACTATATGCTTAGCTCAGTAGTATTGAGTTTATGGTAAGTGCTTGTTAATGTCCATAACAAAGTAAGATGAGGGAAAAAATGACATGAGACAACACGCACACTTTGATAAGCAAATGCAACATATTGTGCTAACTACTTGAAAAGAATATGGCTACTAGCATCCATGCTGTATGTTAGCTCCCCTGTACTTGGTAATGCTACAAACTTCAAAAGCATACCCTTTGCCCGACATTTACTGTTTTCTTCATCTTCCTGCTGCTAGAACCACTGTTCTGCCATTTATTCTAAACCTTTGGGAGTGTTTACATGTATAAATAAAATCCTGTAATATTTCTTGTTTATTTCTGCATTATTCCACTTAGCATAGTGTCTTCTGGTTGATTCCATTTCATCATTACCAGGAATTCTCTCTTTTTTTAACCATTATACACTGTTCGTTCACATATAACACATTTTTCCCATGTAAAGTATCAGAAGACACTTCAGTTGTTTTCCAGTTCTTGGCTACAGTGAATAATGATACAAAGGGCATCTGAATGGCAATCTCTATTGGAGATATTTTTGAATATATAACAAAGCTAAAATTGCTGGATTGCATGTGTCCAATTGAGTTTTTCCATTGCTGTGATAATACATTGATCACAACCAACTTTGGAAGGGAAAGGGTGAGTTAGCTTACACATCCCTACTATATACAGTCCATATATACTGTATATATACTGTATATATACTGTATATACTATATACAGTCCATCACTGGCTGAAATCAGGGCGAGAAGCCAAGGCAGGAACAGAATGAAGCAAACACTATAGAGGATCATTACTTGTTGCTTACTGCCCATGGCTTGCTCAGCCTGTTTTTTTTTATACTACCTAGGATTACTTCCCAGGAATCATGTCCTTGATATGAATGAGAATGGCCCCTGTAAGCTCCTATGTTTGAAATGCTTGGTCTCCAGATGAAACTTTTTGGGACTGGTTGAAAGGTGTGGATTTGTTGGAGGAAGTGTGTCACTAGGGGCGGACTTTGAAATTTCAAAGGCCCACGCTATTACCAGTTAGCTCCCTCTGCCTCATGTTTATGAATCAAGATGTGAGCTCTCAGCTACTGCTTCAGTTCCATCCGTGCTTGCCTGCTGCCATGCCCCTCCCCCCCACAATGGTTATGGACACTAACCCTGTGGACCTGTGAATCTCAAATTATACACTTTCTTTTATAAGTTGCTTTGGCCATGGCATCTCTTCGTAGCAACAAAAAAGTATCTAAGATAGATGGAAACACCCACCGTGGGCTGAGCCCTCCTGAATCAACCATTAATCAAGAAAGCACCATCATATGTGTTTACAGGCAATCTGGTGGAGGCAATGCCTCAATAGAGGTTCCTCTTCAGTGTGTGTCAAGTTAGCAAACAAACAAACAAATGGTCATTCTAACGCAATTTTTGAAGAATTCCTATACCATTTTTCATAAATACCCATTTGCAGCCCTGTGAACAGCATATGAATTATCCTTTCTCCACATCCTTACCACTCCTCAGTATCTCTTAACTTTTTGATAACAGCCATTCTAACAGGTAACAGATATCTTGTTACACTTTTGATTTGCATATCCCAGATGTTAAGCCCCTTTTTATATACCTGCTGGTCACTTGCATATCTGGGGGTGGGAAAAGATACAACTATCTAGATGCCTATGAATGTTTTTAAAAATCATATTTTTGCCTTTTTAGTAGAGAATTTCCTTTCAGTGATGAAAAGTCTTAGAAAATAAGGCATACAGAAGTTAGGAACATCATTGTAATAAAAGCCCTGGGTGACCTGGATGACAGCTAACATAGTACATAATGGGGAGAAATTAAAAGCCTTTCTTCTAAGATAAGAAATAACACAAAAGCACTCACTCTTGCCACTTTTATTTCTATTTCTCATAGTATAGGAAGCCCTTATGAAAGCAATGACCAAAGGGCATACAAAGTGGAAAAGAAGAAGTCAAACTTTCTATTTGATGGTCACATGATCTTACATATAGAAAAACCCAGAGACACCACCAAAATACTGTTAGAACCAGCAAGCAAAGTTGTACTTGCCATCACAAAACCAGCATGAAAAATCAGTTGTGTTTCTGTGGAAAAGAAGAAACTGGATGCTCATATGTAAAAGAGAAATTTGAGCATTGTCTGACACCAGATACAGAAATAAGCCTAGAATGGATTAAAGATTCCAGTGTAAGATCTGAAAGTGTCAAACCTAAGGAAACGTACGATAAGTTCTTTGACATTGGTCTGGCAATGATTTCTTGACTATGACCTCAAACATGCAGCAAAAAAGGAAGCAATAAGCAAATGGAACTGTGACAAAGTTAGAGTCAGCTACACGTCAAGGAATAAGCTGACAGAAAGAACAATAACCTATGGTATAGGAAAAATAGTCATAAACAGTGTACCTGGTAAGACGTTATGAGTATACAGGGACTGGAGGAATTGGTCCATGGTTAAGAGTGCCTTGTGCTCTTGCAGAGGACCAGAGTTTGATTCCCAGCACCCATGCCAGGCAGATCACAAGTGTTTGTAAATCCAGATCCAGGAGATGCAATGCCTTCCTCTGGCCTCTGTGCACACCCACAATTGTGTGCACCTAACCACATTCACATACACATAATTTAAAAACTGCCACAGTGGTTTTAAAAAGAAACTCGTCATCTGCAAATAGTGATAATTTGACTTCTTCACAACTTCAGCAAAGTGGCTGGTTATAAAATCAACTCAAGCAAATCACTTGCCTTCCTATACTCAAAGGATAAGCAGGCTGAGAAAGAAGTTAGGGAAATGACACCCTTCACAATAGTCACAAACAATATAAAGTATCTTGGTGTGACTCTAACCAAACAAGTGAAAGATCTATATGACAAGAACTTCAGGTCTCTGAAGAAGGAAATCGAAGAAGACCTCAGAAAATGGAAAAACCTCCCATGCTCATGGATCGGCATGATTAATATAGTTAAAATGGCCATCTTGCCAAAAGCAATCTACAGATTCAATGCAATCCCCATCAAAATCCCAACTCAGTTCTACACAGAGTTAGAAAAAGCAATTCTCAAATTCATCTGGAATAACAAAAAACCCAGGATAGCTAAAACTATTCTCAACAACAAAAGAAATTCTGTGGGAATCAGTATCCCTGACTTCAAGCAATACTACAGAGCAATAGTATTAAAAACTGCATGGTATTGGCACAGTGACAGACAAGTGGACCAATGGAATAGAACTGAAGATCCAGAAATGAACCCACACACCTATAGTCACTTGATCTTCAACAAAGGAGCCAAAAACACCCAGTGGAAAAAAAGATAGCCTTTTCCACAAATGGTGCTGGTTCAATTGGAGGTCAGCATGCAGAAGAATGCGAATTGATCCATTCTTATCTCCATGTACTAAACTTCACTCTAAGTGGATCAAGGACCTCCATGTAAAACCAGACACACTGAAACTAATAGAAAAGAAACTGGGGAAGACCCTTGAGGACATGGGCACAGGGGGAAAGTTCCTGAACAGATCACCAATAGCTTATGCTCTAAGATCAAGAATTGACAAATGGGACCTCATAAAATTACAAAGTTTATGTAAGACAAAGGACACTGTTAAAAGGACAAAACAGCAACCATCAAATTGGGAAAGGATATTCACCAACCCTACATCTGATAGAGGGCTGATATCCAATATATACAAAGAACTCAAGAAGTTAGACCCCAGGGAACCAAATAACCCTATTAAAAATGTGGTACAGATCTAAACAAAGAATTTTCACCTAAAGAAATTCGGATGGCCGAGAGGCACCTTAAGAAGTGTTCAACATCATTAGTCATTAGGGAAATGCAAATCAAAACAACCCTGAGATTTCACCTTACACCAGTCAGAATGGCTAAGGTCAAAAACAGGAGACAGCAGGTGTTGGCGAGGATGTGGAGAAAGAGGAACACTCCTCCACTGCTGGTGGGGCTGTAAGATGGTACAACCACTTTGGAAATCAGTCTGGTGGTTCCTCAGAAAACTGTACGTGACACTTCCGGAGGACCCTGCTATACCTCTCCTGGGCATATACCCAAAGGATTCCCAGGCATGCAATAAAGACACATGCTCCATTATGTTCATAGCAGCCTTATTTATAATATCAAGAAGCTGGAAAGAACCCAGATGCCCCTCAAAGGAGGAATGGATACAGAAAATGTGGCATATTTACACAATGGAATACTACTCAGCAATTAGAAACAATGAATTCACAAAATTTTTAGGCAAATGGTTTGATCTGGAAAATATCATCCTAAGTGAGGTAACTCAGTCACAAAAGAATACACATGGAATGCAATCTCTGATAAGTGGATATTAATTAGCCCAGAAGCCCTGAATACCCAAGGCACAAATCGCATATCAAATGACTCCCATGAAGAAGTATGGAGAAGGTCCTGATCCTGGAAAGGATTGATCTGGCATTGGAGGGGAATATAAGGACAGAGAAAAAGGAGGGAGGTGATTGGAGAAGGGATGGAGAGAAGAAGGTTTATGGGACATATGGGGAGGGGGGATCTGGGAAAGGGGAAATCATTTGGAATGTAAACAAGGAATATAGAAAATAAAAATATTAAAAAAAGGAAACTTGTAACTAAATACCAAGGAAACAAATTATCATATTATTTTAATTTCTTTTCTTTATTTCTATGTCATGGTTTATGTGCATGTTAGTTACTTTTCTGTTGTTATTATGAAAGAAACGTCGTTACCCCAAAGAAACTTAAGGAGGAAAAGGCTTATTCGGCTTACATATCCTGTAAGGATATGTAAGATTGAATAAATAAGTTGTAGTATAGTTTCAATCAGTTCATTGAAGTAAGGCAAGGCAGAAACGAAAGAACCTTGGGACAGGAGCAGAGGCAGAAGCCATGAAGGGGTGCTGCTTATTGGCTTGTTCCCCATGGCTTACTTAGCCTACTTGATTATAGAACCCAGGACCACCAGCCCAGGAATGGCACCAACCACAATGGGCTGCCCTGCCACTAATCACTAATTAAGAAAATGTCCTACAGGCTTCCCTAAACCATATCTTATGAAGTCATTTTCTCAGTTGAGGTTCCCTTTGCTCAGATGACCCTAGATTATTTCAAGGTGACATAAACATTAGTCAGCACAATGTATAGTCATTTCATTCATTTTTTGTAACTATACTACAACTTATTTATTCAATCTTTTCTTTATTCTAGAAAATTTCATATATGTATGCAAGGAAATATGATTATATCTACCCCTATACCTTCCTCCTACTATCCCTTCCCCAATGTGTTCCCTTCTAACTTTGTGTCTTTGTTTTCTTTTGATAGTCCTATAAGAACAGTGAGTGCTGCCCATGTGTGCAGGGTGTGGTGCAAACGAATCTTTCCAGTGGTTCTATCCTCAAAGAATGATGCTCTCTCCCTCATCAGCTATTAACTGCCACTAGCTTCACAGTAAGGGGCAGGGCCAGGAGATAATCTGCCTGCACTGTGCCAGAGCTTTGGCTTGCTTGATCTTATGCAGGGTCTCTGCAGATAGCCTTAGCTGCCATGAAGTCGTGAGTACAATGCTGTCCATGTCGTGTTCAGAAGACAGCATCACACAGCGCTCCTCCCCACTCTTCTGTTTTTTACCTCCTTGTCATAGTTGTTTCCCAGTGAGGGTTACCTAGTCTTTTGATAATAGGCATCTGGTTTCTTTCATTTGAGATTATTATGAACAGAGTGGTTTTAACCACTCTTGACAAGTCTGTTTGTGAAATAAATTGGAGTGGAATCAGTGACTATACAACAGTTATCAAGACTCACTTTATGAGAAAATGACATTTTTCCAAAATAATTGTACAATTCAACACTATGGCATGAAGGTTGAATTTCAGTTCATCTATATCCTCACCAAAATGTAATACTATTGGACTTCATTTAGTCTATTTTAGTGATTACAAAGAGGCATGGTGTTGTAGTTTTAAATTACATTTGATGTTGAACACATTTTCATGTGTTTATTAGTCTTCATATATTTTTCTTTCATGGGGGTCCTTTCATATATTTTATTAACTTATGTATCCATTTTAATTTTTAACTAAATTGTATGTATTTACTATGTACACATACTGTTTTGAAGTATATACACGTTGTAGAATGACTGGTCTGGCTAATTAGCATATTCTTTCCCTCTCATGGCTATCATTTTCTGGTGAGAACAGTTCATATGTAATTTTACATTTTTCCAATGGTATAATATATTGTTAGCTATCTTCATCATGTTGTACAATAAATCTCTTGAACTTATTCCTCCTAACTAAAATTTTATATCTCTTTGATAAATTTTCCCCAGTCCCCAACCCACAGCTAACAACCATTCTTTTTCATTTTTTATGCAGATTTAAATTAGACTGTTTTTCATTTTATTATTGAAAGCATTCTTTATGAATTCTGGGCATAAGTCCCTTGGGAGACAAATATATTGTGAATATCTTCTCCCAGACTGATTTGTCTTTTTATTTTCTTAATTGATATTGGATGAGCAGTTTTCATTTTGATAAAACTCAATGTATACTTTTGTTCTTAGGCAACCTAGTGGTCCCTGACTCCTGCAAGATTACCATATTGATTCTAACCTTAGTGAGGACACATAGTAGATCTGCATAGAACATTGCAATCCAGAACTCCTGGACTCAAGTCATCGTCCTACCTCAGCCTCCAGATTAGCTGGTACTACAGGCATGTGCTACCATGCCAGGCTCAATTTACACGTTTTATTAATTTCTATTGTGTCTTCCCCAAAGTAATAATGATAGTTCCTTCCCTAAATTTCATTCTCAAAATATACACTTTTATCTTGTTTGCTTAAACCTATGATATAGCTCAAGCAATTTTTATATATGGTGTGAGCTAAGTTTATTTTTAGCGTATGGATGACAACTGGCTCTAGCAATCAGACAGTGTCTTCCGCCTCTATCATTGTTGTCTGTGTCCTAAGACAATATCAATTACAGGGCAGAGGTTCTCAACCTTCCTAATGCCTAGACCTTTAGTACAGCTCCTCATGTTACAGTGATCCACCAACCACAAAATTATTTTTGTTTCTATTTCATAACTACTATTTTGTTACTTTTATGAATCGTAATATACATATCTGATGTGAAGGATATCTAATATGCAACCTCTGTGAAAGGGTCATTGGATTCCCCCTCCCCCCGCAAAGGGTCAGGACTCAGGTTGAAAACTGCTGCTGTAGAGCCTGGTTCATTCAGTTCCCTCAAAAAAGTTCTATGTGTATCAACTGACCAAAACTGTTCTCTTCAACTCAGTGAGCCTAGTATAGCCAATTTGATGTCCATGTGACAGCACTGTGACCAAAAAGGTGATGTGAATGCAAGTCTCTCCATGTGTGTTTCCTGCCTCTCAAAGAGCATCCATTCCTTTTGCATTAATGTCCAAAACAGTTGTATCATGGATTTTGTCCATGTTTTTGAGGGAAAGATAAGTCTACGAATATATATATATATGTGTGTGTGTGTGTGTGTGTGTGTGTGTGTGTGTGTATGTATGTGTGTGTGTGTGTGTGTGTGTGTGTGTGTGTGTGTGTGTGTGTGTTACAATATGGCTATAAGCAGAACTCTCATTTCATTCATGTTCAGCTGTGGTCCTTTCCAAACTGCCACCATTTAAAGACAGGAAACTGAAGGAAGAACTCTAAATGAGTTAAATATAGGCATTAGGAACCCCACCAACTCTCTCACCTATAACAAGAAGAAAAAAGTGAAAATAGGCATCTAACACCAATTAAATGGAAAATATACATCAGAATAACCATCCTTCTGCCCTTTGTAACTGTTAAGTAGTCAAGATGTGACTTCTGTGACTAAAGAACTAAATTCTAAATTTTATCCCATTTTAATCTAAGCTACTGACTGCCAAGCAGAGACCACAGAGACTTTGGGGAAATAAAAACAGTAATGCACCAGAACGATGGTTGCTCATTCAGAGGACCAGAATTCAATTCCTAACATGCACATGGTAGTTCACAATATTCTGTGACTGCAGTCTCAGGAAATCTTACACCCTCTCTTCTGGCATCTGAAGACACCGCACACACACAGTACAAAGACAGATATACTTTCAAGCAAAATACCCACACACATAAAATGAAAAGAAAATTTAAAACATTTTTTTAAATTATATATTCAGAATGATAAACCAAGAAATGAAATTTTGAAATTAGCTTAATTTAAAAGTGAGTTTAAATGGTAGTACCCTACAAGGGTAGAAAATGTTACTCCTAGAAGACATGAGTTATTAAATAAAAGTCAAAGATCCAGGCATGGGATACATCCCCATGAGTTATTAATCAAGGAGGCTCCAGAGATCTCCCAAACAACACAGGCTATTACCATTGCTTTCGGTTACTGTGACAGTTTGAATAAGAATGAACCTCATAGACCCATATTTAAATGCTTAGGAAGTGACCTTAGGAGGCATGGCCTTGTTGGCAGAAGTGTGTCACTGGGGCAGGCTTTGAGGTTTCAGATGCTCAAGCCAGGCCTCTCTGTCTCTGTCTCTCTGTCTCTCTCTCTGTCTCTGTCTCTCTGTCTCTGTCTCTCTGTCTCTCTGTCTCTCTGTCTCTCTGTCTCTCTGTCTCTCTCTCTCTCTCTCTCTCTCTCTGCTATTTGCTGATCCAAATGCAAAACTCTTAGTTACCTCTCTAGTACCATGTCTGCCTATGTACTGTCATGTCCGCCCCCCCCCCCATGACTATAATGGACTAAACCTAGGAAACTGTAAATCAGCATCAAGAGTTGCATGGTTGTGCTGTCTCTTCAGAGCAACAGAACATTGATTAAGAGAGTTTTACCTGCTGTAACAAGTTTATAAGACCCTGTTGCTGAGAACACACACACTTTGGATACAGGATATAGAGAAATTAATATGAAATTGACAAGGAAAATCCCTCACTACCAGCTAGTTTCCAAAGTTCTATAATGTGCTATGTAGGCTGCTGAGAGAGAAAAGAAATCAATGGTCATATCTAACATTTGTTCCTGAATTGTAGAATACCAACCTTAAAGGGAAGATGTACCCTCTAGTGCAATAGTCACATGACTGCTCTCAGAGTAACAAATCTATTTCTCTTTTGATTTGAGAGCTGGACCACCGGAGGGAATTTATGCCTGGTACTATAATTGTGCTCAAAGTCCATAACTGTCATAGTGAAGGACACCACAAGAAAACCCACAGAATCAGCTAACCTGGTCTCATAATGGCTCACAGAGACTGGATAGACAACCAGGGAGCATGCATAGGACTGTCCGTGGCCCATGTTACACTTGCTCTTCTTGTGAGACTCCTAGCAGTGAGAACTGGTGATGTCTCTGAGCCTCTTGCATGCCTTTGGGACCATTTTCCTCCTACCGGGTTGCCTTGTCTAGCCTTAATATGAGGATTCTTACTGCAACGTGATATGCCATGTTTGGTTAATATTCATGGAATGCCTGCCCTTTACTGAAGAGAAACGGAAGAGAAGTGGGTGGGGTGGAGAGGAGAGGTGTGGGCTTGGGGAGACTGATAAAGGGAGGACTGTTGTCTGGATGTAAAAAAAAGTTCAGAGCTGTGGTGGGTGGGTGGGAGCTGGAAACAGAACTCAGCAGTTAAGAGCACTTGTTCTTGCCAAGGACATAGATTTGGATCAAAGTATACGTGATAGCTAACAATCACCTGTAATTTCATTTCCAGCGATTCAATGCCTTCTTCTGACCTGTGCACCAGGCACATATGCAGTGCATGTATATGAAGCAAAGCATTCATACACATAATATTTTTAAAAAGTTTTAAGACTCCATAACTAAGGAGGTTCCAGGCCTAAGTGTGGAACCTATTACTGTTATTTTGCTAACTAGTTCTGTTGTGACATGAGCAGATCTCTATCTTGGTCAGAGAAGTTTCTTTGTGCAATGGGCAGCAGTCCATACAGAGATTCATAAGTAGTCAAAACACTGAGAATAAGTGACTGTGTACTCATCCATTAATGAGATCTTTATCAATCCCTCAATCCTCCCTTGTCCCAGCCCAAGATGCACGGAACATCACTCAAGGAAGAGGAAGCAGAGAGAATGTAAAAGCCAGAGGATGGGGAGGAGTGTTGTGAAACGCTCTCTTCTATAATGACATAGCTATTGTACTAATGAACTCACAGCAGCCATAGATACCTGCAGTAAAACCTAATAAGGTAAGCCACAAAAATGCCATCATGGATGGGAAAGCAGCTCACAAGGCCCCACCTCTTAGAACTAAGGAACTATTGGCATTTGTAAGCTACTGGAGAAAGGAAGAAGACTCATTCTTTGGGTGTGTGCTCACTGGTAGATTGCCCATGCTCTACTGGATAGTCTCACACCCATGCACATGTATGCAGCACTAATAACATTTTTTTAAAGAAGATGGTGTGAAATTGGGACAGGAACACAACAATGATATGGAGATAGTTGGAGGAAGAAAATCAGGGCTGTATATAATCATATTTCACTGTGAAATGCACATGTGAAATTCTCCAAGAGTTGATATGTTGTACTCAAAGTTGGAATGGGTCAAGACTGTGCATGATATATTTTGACTGAAGCATGGCTATGAACTTGGGCAAAAGGGCAAACAGTATTCATTGTTATGAATAGTGTTATGCTTGAATAGTCCCAGGCCCCCAGAATGTGAATGTACTTGGAAGTAGAATATTTGAGAACATAATTACTTAAGATGAGATCATAATGGGTTTGAGTTGCACCTTAAATAGAATGAACACCACATGAGAACAAACAAGAAAGGAAAGAATGTGGTAATGGTAGCAGAAATCAAAGTAATATATCTTTAAATAGAATGATGCTGGCCAACACATGAAGCTGGAGAGAGGCATGGAACAAATCAACTTCAGGAATAAAGCAATTATTCCTGAATTAGGACTACTCCAGTATCTTGACTTTGGACCTCTGGCTTCTAGAACTGAGATAGAAAATTTCTTTTGTTACAAATAACAGTCTCTAACACTTTATTATCACAACTCTAGGACACACATGCATTGCTTGGACATAGCTCTACCAGGCCTGGTTAACCGAAGAGCTGATGCTGTGACACCCTCTACCCCCTCTCTCTCTTCAACTTTGTTGAGGAAGAAATACCCTATTTCAATTCTCCTTTGCATGAGCTAGGAGTGTGGAGGAATCTCCAGGCAAAGCCAAAGGCCTCCTTCCTGGGCTCAACATCTTGATTGCTTGGGCTTTGTTGCAATACTAATGTTTCTAGAATCATTTCATTCAATAAATATTTAGATTCCATTTGTTTGTTTTGTAAGACGTGTTTTATCTTTTTAAAAGTCCTGACTGGCCTGGCTGCCCTGGGTGACCTGGCTGACCTGGCTGACCTGGCACATGCTTTGTAGACTAGGCCGGCCTTGAACTCACAGAGACCTACCTGCCTCTGCCTCCCAAGTACTGGGATAACAGGAGTGTGCCACCATATCTAGTTTAATTCAATGAATACTTAAAGAAGAAAGATTATCATTTTTGGTAAAACTGAAACTTGGCTTTATTTGAAAAGTATCCTGGTCATTTCTCTTAACAATATACTTATCTTTTACCTAAAAAAAAAATCCATGTTTGGAAGATTATTACAAAGAACTGATATTCCTATACTTAAAGACATTTATTTTCTGTGTTGTCCAAAATAAAAACAATGGGAAGGGCAAAGAAGGGAGACAGGGACAAACAGAAAGACACACAAACAAAAACAGATAAAGAATTAAATATGTGGGACTGGTCAGATGGCTCAGTGGTTAAGAGCACTGACTGCTCTTCCAGAGGTCCTGAGTTCAATTCCCAGCAACCACATGGTGGCTCACAGCCATCTGTAATGGGAATCCAATGCCTCTGCTGGTATGTCTGAAGACTGCAGCAGTGTATTCACATATATGAATGCACACACACACACACACACACACATATATATATTATATATAATAAATATTTAAAAAATAAAAAAAGAATTAAATATGCATCAAGAAGGTAGATAAGTGGCTAAATAATTACAGAAAAATTCCAACATATAATAACATTCAACCCATCAAAAATTTTATGAAGAGATGAGTAAGATTAATTAGGAATAGGTCTATAAATTATTTTTATTAATTGCAATTTTTATTGGAAAACAAATATACAACTTGGAATGGATTTGAGGCAAATTGTTTGAGGCAAATTGTGCCATAAGCAGATTTTCTTTAAGTGGTTTAAAAAGAAAGTAACAATAAAAGAAAATGTTTCTGGTACAATGCCAGCAGTACCAAAAAAATAGTGTCCGAGTACTTGGACAAAACACCCATTTTGCAATAGTGCTACTTTTAAGTACATGTTGCTAACTGTCCTCAATCCACACGAGATACAGCTCCACATTTCAACAACATGCTAGAAGCTACTTTTAAAAAGGCATAACCCATATGTTCCCTCATTTGACCAACCCCATCTAAGTTTAGAAGTGCAGAAGGGCTTCAATATATCTAGAGTAAGCCACATGCAACAGGTTATTTGATCAATTTTCTAAAATAAGGCTTAAGGACAATGACAGTAAGATAAGGGAAGAAAACACGGAGGAATGAAGTCCTAATTACTATACATGCATATTTTTTCACAGTAGGGGAGAAACCTTTTACAGATAAGTTGCAAGCGAAGAGAATGCAAATACACAATTTTGTACATGAAATTTAACACATTCTGTATAGTGTCTTGACTTTACTGTCATCATTTGTACAAACTCTTTGTAGTTTACCTGACTGTCCCCATCAGTGTTGGCTTCTGTGATCATTTCATCAACCTTTTCATCTGTTAGCGTCTCTCCAAGGTTTGTCATCGCATGTCAAAGCTCTGCTGCACTAATACAGCCATTGCCACCCTTATCAGACACACAGAATACTTCTCTAATTTCTTCTTCACTGTCTGTGTATTTCCTTTTTCTTGCCATCATTGTCAGAAATTCAGGGAAGTCAATTGTGCCATTACCATCCACATCTACTTCATTGATCATGTCCTGCAGCTCTGGTTCCGTGGGGTTCTGCCCCAGGGACCTCATCACTGTCCCCAGCTCCTTTGTTGTTATTGTCCCATTCCCGTCCTTGTCAAATAGTGAGAAGAGTTCTTTGAACTCTACAATCTGCTCTTCAGTCATGCTGCAAGGGCTACAGGATTCTGAGAGGAGACCAGACAACCACTCGACTCACTCGCTCCACTTGGACTCTGTAAATTGTTTTAAAAAAAGGAAGATTCAAACAAGTTACATTTTTATAAAGCAGATACTAATCAAGTGAAGTTACATAGATGTTTATCTTACCTATGAGATATATCACATTAACAGTCCTAATTTTATACCCCTTTCTATTTCTATGACTTTGCCATGGAACCTCACAATAGCTTCCATCAAAAGACTGAATATACTTTTCCACCAACTGATTATGTATTTAGACAATAGGATGTTAGCTGAAGTGATGCGAGCAGAAAAAGTGCTTGCATGATTTAAATTGCAGGCTCTCACTGTCTACCTGCGATGGCTGTTCTTTGCCTAGCTTATTGACTTTAGGAAGAAGAAACAATGAAAAGCAGAGCCTCTGTATTTACATAGACTAAACCTAGAGAAAAGTCCAGAGCCTATCTTGAAAGTGACCAGCTGAGAGTGACCAAATTATGTGATTTATGAATTTTAATGTTAAGTAATTACCATATTAAGTCGATCAGTTTGAGGGTAGTTTGTTATGCAAAGTTTAGATGATTCTGTCACATGTGTGTACGCGCTCGAGAGTGTGTGTGTGTGTGTGTGTGTGTGTATGGACATCTGTGTATGTACATTCTGTCTTTGTAGGAATAGGTGTTTGTGGACAAAATGAAAGAAAGGATACACAGTGAATTAGCCTGGATTATAGAGATGCTATGTAGATTGGAAAGAGATGAGAGTAGACTCAATCAAAAATGGAAACCTAGATAAATCAGTTTATAAGGAGGGCTACTCAAAAATAAAGCTATATATGGAAAAGATCCCATCTATATATATTGAAAAGTATGTACTGTAAATGGGTTAAATAACCTCCTCCAAAAAGACACACCCTTGCGTGTATCCACTCACTTGCTATGAACTCATTTGGAATGAGAATCTTTACAGACCTAATTAAGACAAAGATGTTCATATGAGGTTATCCCAGATTAGCGTGGACCCCAAATCTGATGGCTAGCTCTCTATAAGCCACAAAAAGCAAGGGCATAGAAACAGAGGGAGTGCAAGGTCATGGGACAACAGAAATAGTGTAAGGGTAATGCATACATAAGCCACCAGAACCTAGACGGGGGAAATAGAATGAATTATCCTTTAGATACTCCCGGGGGGGGGGGAAATGCTGAAAACTTGAATTTGAACAAGTTGAGAACCCTTATAGACTGTGTGTGTGTGTGTGTGTGTGTGTGTGTGTGTGTGTGTGTGTATGTGTGTGTATGATATTCATCAGTCAGTATGTTGTTCTGCTGTATGTCTCAGAAAATTAAGCATGGGAATTTAAATAAATAGAGATAAGATTTTCTAATATAAGAGGACTGATACATGTAGACAGTTCTTGGCTGATATGGTGGCGACTCACAGATGTCATTTACACTCAGGTTTCTGGGAGAATCACACTTTATTTTCCATATGTGTGGCAATTTTTGTTATGATGATAAGTGGGCTTGTACCTGAAATATGCAGCTGATTTATTGACAGTATGATGAAAGAACAATAAAAGATACATTCCACAATTGTCTATCCTGTTCTTTTCCTAGAAAGCCACAGAGAACTTTCTTTTTTTGATCCCATTGGTCAGACATGATGTCCATGTGCAGCAAAGTGACATACAATGTCTTGCTTTGTGTTTAAATTTGTGTTACATTTTATTTGTGTTGTATTGTGTATGTGTGCACACATGTGTCTGGGCTTGGGTACACACCCATGCTATGTCATGCATGTACATGGAGGTCAATGGGCAGCACCCTGGAGTCAGTTCTCTCCTTCCACCGTGCGGGTCCTGGGGATGGAACCCAGGTCATCTGGCTTGATGGCAGGTGCATTTCCTCCCTGAGCCATGTCTGGGACTTAAGATTCTGCAGTTTGAGTCAGTGGAGTTTCATGATGAGTTCGATGAAAATTTAGGACAAACAGGAACCATCAATGTACGAATGGAAAATGCAGCTGGACTCAATTAAAAAGAAATACACAATATAAATAAATTACATGGAAAGATTGCCAATCGAAATCAAAAAGGGACTTCAAGAAAGATAGTGGCGATAAGATGCTAAGAAAGAGATGAATATGTGTTTGCAGAACTTGGGAAATATGGCTAATAACAAAAACAGAGAAATCCAAATCATACTTGCAATGTTCACAACAGATTGTGGGTTATAATGATTGTCACTGTAAATTCAGCGATTGTAACAAATGTACAACAGTCAGGAATGTTTCTAGCAAGAGGAAAGGTATGGAGTGTGGACACATTTTTGTATGGAAACTGTACTTCCTACCCAGTTGGGCTAAGACTCTGACATTGCTTGGGAAAACAAAGTCTACTCTAAAACACAGAGCATCACCTGGTGGTGGTGGTGTGCACCTTTAATCCCAGCACTTGGGACAGAGAGGCAGGTGGATTTCTGAGTTCAACACCAGCCTGGCCTACACAGTGAGTTCCAGGACAGTCAGGGCCACACAGAGGAATCCTATTTTGAAAAGCAAAGCAGATTGAAACAAAGCAAAGGAACGCAAAGGAACCAGTGACAAACAAACAAAACAAAATGATGAAACTACCCAAGTACCCACAGATGCATTTTAGCAAATGTCATCTTTTCTATGATTTTTTTTTTAAATATCTTTTTAAAAAAAACTAAACAAAGTATTTTTGGATTGATCAGAACTAAAGCTGAGTTCAAAGCCAACCTGGTCTAGTGAGTTTCAAGCCAGCTAGGGATACTTCAAGAAAAAACAAAGTTAATTATTCTTGTGAGATTGAGAGAGGGTTCAGCAGTTAAAAGGCCTTGTCATTCTTTCAGGGAGCCCAGGTTCAGTCAGTTCTTAGCACCCACTTGCTGGCTCACAACCAGCAACTCCAGTTCGACAAGGATCTGATGCCCTCTTTAGACCTCCCCAGGCAATAGGACAGTCACACATGCAGACAGAACACCCAGAGAGAGGGGGAGGAAAGGGAGGGAGAGAGAAATCTAGAAGAATTTAAAACACTGCTGACTTGAAAAATAAAAACTCCAATAGAGATTCCTACATTAGACGCAAGAACTCTGGAAGCAGTGAGGGGAATGTGTACTATCAATTGAGCAAATACAGACCATAAAAGGGAAAAGAAGAGAGACAGAGGAATATTAGTGAACTGAGGGAAAAAATGCCTAAAGTAGGAAGTAATCAGTGACTCATTTAAGGAAGATTCTTTGGAATTACTGAAGACATGAACCTCTGGGTTTCCAAGGTATGCCAGTCCAAGGGTAAAGCTGAGTAATCTTGTAAACATAATCTACTGCTCAAGTTACTCAACCTCAGTGAGTTCATTCAACCTTAGAGACAGCTATAACCCAGGGCTGGAACAATGCAGGGGGCCTGCAGACTGCACTGCAGGTCACTGGACCAGTGTACATACTATACTTTCAGACTTCTGAAGGAAAATGGGACCTGCTAAATTATAGCCAGCCAAGATGTTGTATGAATGTGCTTTAAAAAGTGTTTTAAAACATAAAAGAACAGCAGGGTGTGTTGGCACACAGCATTAATCCCAGCACTTGGGAATCAGAGATCTCTGTGAGTTTATACTTATGCACATACACACACATATACATATGCATATATATGTACATACACTTATTTATACATTCATATGTATATGTATGTATGTGTATACACACATATATTTGAACTAGGAAAACTCTTCTGAGGAAAAGACTCAGGAGGACCAAGAATGTGGTATCTGACAAAACCCAATTTTAAAAAAAAGTGTAAATTTAAATTAAATAATGATCAAAGGGATTGCAGAGGAATGGAACAAAGTGGGAAAAAAGTCACCAATATTAAAATCTACTAGTCCTGGGTTAAAACAAAGCAAAACAAAAACATTAAGACGGTAAAGAGAATTCTCAATGATAAAATATGAATGTCCATTGAAATGAGCTGAGTCATTGTGTTCCCTCCCATAAAATTGCCTGTGTTGAAATCCTAATAGCTAAAGTGATAGAATTTGGCAAATATCTTTGGTATTTAATTAAATCATGACTCACAGGATGAGACTGGTGCCCTTATGAGGAAGATGTTCTTTTTTAAAAATTATTTTGCTGCTACTTTTTTTTTAAAGATTTATTTATTTCATGTATGTGAGTATACTGTAGCTGTCTTTAGACACCCCAGAAGAAGGCATCAGACCCCATTACAAATGGTTGTGAGCCACCATGTGGTTGCTGGGATTTGAACTCAGGACCTCTGGAAGAGCAGTCAGTGCTCTTAACCACTGAGCCATCTCTCCAGCACCAAGAAAAACATTCTTTAAAAGGGTTTTGTGCAAGTGTGTCTTCAAGTCCAGTATATCGCCCACAATCTGATGTGTTAGTACTGATCCAGTCGGAGATGCACAGTGACACTAACACTTGCTCCCATTCTTTCAATAGAAACAGTGAGGTACATTATGTGTTTGGAATAATTTATATACAACACACTTACCAATTCAGCTGCCATCAGATTGTAGGAGCTAAATAAACTTAGGTTGCAATATGAAAATGAAAGTGTTGTCAATTTTAACTGTAAGATGTCACTAATTATTCATATTATGGCCCATTCCAGAGACATTACAATATGTCTTAGGTTCAGGCAAATGAATATGGAATTAGAAATGAGGGATAAAACGTAAGCAAAGAAAATATTAATAAATACTACAATGGAAAAAACCATAAACTGCATATTTTCTGATGGCAATATGATAAAAACCTGTTAATAGCAAACAAATTGAGCCTACTTTTTTTACAGTTATTCCTTTCATCTGTGAAAAATGTTCTAAGGCCCACAGTGGATGCCTAAAATCACAGGTACACTGTATTTTTCTGAACTCTCTATATACTGTATTTTTCTATGCATACATACCTATGATAAACTTTAATTTATAAATTAGTACAATAAGATTAACTACAACAAGTAATAATAAAACAGAATAGCATACTGTTATCAAGTTGCCAGCAGGCATGACTACTCATGAACTTGCAGACTGGCTCATTACCAGTTAAATACAGGAACTGAAATACTGTAGCCTTTCATCCAATCACCAAGATGGCTAATTAATAAATGAATAAAAGAAAGGTTAGTCACAGTATGGATGCACTTCATAGAGTGATGCAGCCCAGCCCAGGAGGAATGGACAGGAAAGCATAAGATTTTATGAAGCTGTTCAGAATGGCATAAATTAATATGGTGGAAGTGTTTTCATTTAGCGTTTTTTTCTATCCATAGCTGACTAAAAGCAGTTGACTGAAAGTTTGGAGAACAAGACCATGGCCAACAGAAGACTATAATATAAGACTTCTAAAACACCAAAGGGGTTGTTAGCCCAAATAATATATAAAAGTTAATGAATAAAATCTGTATAATAAAGAATTATTAACACAACTAAAGCAATAATCAGAGAAAATAGCATATCTTTAAGCACCCTTTTTAACTAAATATGAAATGGGAACAAATGGTTAGCTCACCAGTGAAGCCAAATATCAGCAAAGAAAACAGAAAGAAACAATTTATTAGATAAATATAATTATAGTAAATAGAACAATTAAAAAATTCATACGCATCAATATTAGTTTCTACTACATCAATAGTAGTTTCTTCCTTGGAAAAAAAGACCAAGGGGCTGTAGAGATGGCTCAGTGGTTAAGAGCACTGACAGCTCCTCCAGAGGTCCTGAGTTCAAATCCCAGCAACCACATGGTGGCTCACAACCATCTGCAATGGGATCCGATGCCTTCTTCTGGTGTGTATGAAGACAGCTACAGTGTACTTACATATAATAAATAAATCTTAAAAAAAAAAAAGAAAAAAAGACCAAGAAGGCAGTATAGATGACAAGAAAAAGGGTTAACAAGAACCAAAATTTATATGAGATTCAGAATGCTCAATATACAGAGAACTTGAAAGAATTAGAAGTAAATATTAGAACAAAAACAGACCTAGCTCTATGGACAAAATGAATATTCTCTTTTAGAAGGAAATGTTTTTTAAACACAAATAGAGTAATAACCAAGATTAGTGTATCACTAAGCATCCTTCCAAGAGAGAAAAACTTCTCACAGAAAAATTTAATGTGTTTAAGGTACTGAATGAATAAAGAGGAGGCTGTTAGGAATAATGTGGGCATAATAGGTATAAGAAGCAGTCAACTCCTCCACCCACCCACCCCCAAATCAGGGAAGTAAGAAGAAAGAGGTTGGTGTTAGCAAAGTCTAAGAGCCTACAGCAGAGGCCTCCCAACCTTAATGCTCACATTTTAGTCATAGGTATGCCTTTCCCAACTACCACTGCTGTCACTATGTTCAGAACTAGGACTCAGACTTCTGCAGAAAGTTACTACCATGGCTGCTACTTCTTAGTAGACACCATGATGGCTGGTTCTGAGGGTACCAAAGGGGAAAAAAGGATGTAGACTGGACTCTCAGCCTGCTGCTGGAGTGAACTGCTGCTGTGATAGAAACTGGACAGAAACAGAAGGAAAGGTAAAAGGAGCCTATCTTCCCTGAGCTCACACTTTGCTTTCTCTTCCTATTAACAACACATGATGAGAAGCCCACCTGCAAAGGAGGCTGCAAAACAAAATCTGCAAATTTCCGGAATTCTTATGTTTATTTTTTATAGTCAAGGAGTTGAAGTTTTAATGTTTTGGTAGAAAAAATATATATAATGTTCAAATCAATATTCATCAGTGTGTAGTGAATGTTAAAGCTTTTTCGTGAGGTTTATGCATCCATATAACATACTTGAGAAAGAGGGTCTGCCAATGTATTAAAGGAACAATGCCCAACGAACAATTTCTCATCTAGAAATTAGGAATAGTTGAATGCTATAAAGTCTATTAATATAATTTTCCATACTAACTGATCACAAGAGAATAATTACAAAATCATCTCAATAGTTGCTATGGAGACATTTGAGTGAAATCATTCTTGATTTTTAAAGCCAATGACATATTTGTTTATCAGCATCAAACTATACTTAATACATAAATAGTCCATGCATCTGGTTCAGGGATCACGTATCAGATATGTGCATATCAGACATTTATATTACAATTCACAGCAGTAGCAAAATTAGATATGAAAGAGCAACAAAAATAATTTTATGGTTGGGGTTCACTACATCATGAGGAGCTGTATTAAAGGGTCACACATTAGCAAGGTTGAGAACTACTGCTCTAGTTGATATTTTTTAAGTCCCTCATGTAGTCCACCATATACAAGGTATTGGGTAAAGAGCAACACATAAAAAAGGACAAGGGGCCTGTTTTCCAATATTCTGCTTGAGGAAGGACAACCACCAATTTCACAGATTAGTAAAGATAATACAGACTGTGATTAATACTCTAAGAACTATCAAGAGGATAATGGGATCCTCAATATGCTAATGGAGATTTGTTTTAGATACGATGGTTAAAAAGTCCTCTGTATTCAGGTGGTGGTGGCACAAGCATTGATTCCCAGCACTGGGGAGGCAGGAGTCCAGGACAGCCAGGGTTACACAGAGAAACTCTGCCCAAAACAAACAAACAAACAACAACAAAAGAAACAAACAGATGAAGAACCAAAGAAACAAAAAAGAGACAAAGAAATAATAAAGAAAATGAAGACTTGTAATCTAAAGATAAGGAATGAAGTAGCCATACACAAAGCATTAATATAACACGAGACAATGACAGGATGATTTCCATGTATTTGCCTGCCTGCCTGCTTACCTGGCTCCCTATCTTCCTTATTTTATTTTATTTTTGAGACAGCCTCACTATGTAGCCCTGGCTGTCTCAGAACTCTCTATGTAGATAAAGCTGGCCTTGAACTCAGAGAATTCCATCTGCCTCTTCCTCTTGAGCACTAGAATTAAAGCTGTGCCCTGTCACTTTCAGTTGTATTTTTTTTAATGTAGTCCATGGTAGCTTTGGACTTCTGCTACTTCTGCCACAGTTTCCTAAGTGGTGAGATTGCAGGTATCCACTGTGCTGTGAGCTTTAGCAAGAAACGTAATTTTTCATCAATCACAAATAAGAAATTTAAAAATGGGGAAGCAAAAACTAAGGAAGGACTCCATTTCTGGGTAAACAGTGTCAAATGCTATCTAACCACATGAATTGTTATGAAAACTGAAAAGTCAGAGTCACTCGTAATGTTAGGAAGACCAATTTTTGCAGGTGATGGCATTAAGCCTGATGTAGACAACTGAAAAATGACCAGGAAGTAGAAAAAACTGTGGGAGGAGGTAGACTGTGAAGGAAAAGATAGAGACATGGTACCTGGGGAGGTGACCAAGACAGTTTATTATTGGCAGTGCAATACACTTTTTATACTCAAAATCCTTTTAGTTAAATATATCTTATAAGAACTAGAGTTTGGGGCAAACCTTCAAAACAATGATTTGACTACAAAGTTTTCGACTTTCCTATGATTCAGATTCCCAAATGCCATTACCTCCACAGTGTCCCTTCTTAATGTGTAATAGAAATACTAAAATAAACATGATCCAAAGGAAAGTCTCACTTCTCTTAAACAGCTGTGTTAACTCTGTCTTCTTTTGAAAATTTGACTTTAAACATTTTTGCATTGAAATAAAATGGCATCAATTATATTGCCCCCCACTTTCTGAGCATACACAGAACAAAACTAGTGGCAACCACTTTCAACTTTCTTTTCCCAGTGAGATGACAATCTTTTAAGAGAGCTTACAAAATCCAACGGGATTTAATTGAGTGGCCTATCTGAGCTCATCTCCTAAACACTACTTTCAGTCTCTGTTCCAGCCTTGCTAGTTGCTTTGCTCCTCCAAGCTTACTTTTGCTTTAGGGGCCTTGCACTGGCCACTTCCTGTGCCTGGCCTGTCCCACCCTCCCCACCCCATAACTTGCTTCCACTACTTCCTTTCCTCAATTCTAAATTACGTGTTCTGCAAATACCACTTTCCTGCAGCCAACACAGTTTGGGAGATTTAAACTTTACTGCTGTAAACATTCCTATTATGTATAGAGATTTATGAATTAAGAATACTGAGGGTTTTCCCCAATGGAGTGACACTCCAGGGTGGGCCTCTTGTTTAAGAGTAGTTAGCCAACATAGGGATTCCACAGGTTTTTTGTGCATTTTTATTTGGTTACAGTTTGGTGTTTTTCAGGGGGAGGGGAATCATATTTTGGTTTTTGAGTTTGGGGAGATTTCATTGTTGTTGTTGACTTTTAATTTGTGTTTCAAGAAGGAACTTAAAGTTGGTTAGGTTTGGAAGGAGAGAGGACTTAGGGGAGGGGAAGAATATGATCAAAATATATTTAAATTTAAAAATTGTTTTAAATAATAAAAATATTTATTAATAAATAAATTGATAAAAACAACAACAATAATAATAAAGAATATGGGTTTGCAAAAGGCCCACCCTGTAGGAGACTTAATGAGAGTAAGAAAGATAGAAAGTGAGAAAGGAAGGAATGAAAGAGGGAAAAAAGAGTATAATTTGAATGGAACCTGTCTTCTACTGACTGATTTAATTTGAACACTTGTCCCCCCTGATAGCACTGTTTTCTGAGGTTGAACTTGTAGAAGGCAGAGCCTGGCTAGGGAAAGGTAGTTTATCAAAGTGACTAGGAAAGTTAAGCAATATAATTGAGAACCACCCCCCTCTCAAATTTCAAGTTAGAAAAAATACAAAGTCCTAAGAAATGTCTTACACTACAAAATACAAATAAGCTACAAAAATACAAGTATTTCTTTTCTGTTGCAGTTCCCATATACAATACATCATAGTACATATTAATACAACACAAAATCACAACCAGCAATACCCTTCTATTTACTACATACCATTATCTTTGTATTCTATTGGAAATATATCTCACTGTCTTAGGGTTCTAATGCTGTGAAGGAACACCATGACCATGGTAACTCTTAATAAAAGAAAGCATTTTATTGGGACTTGTTTACAGCTTCAAAAATTTAGTCCATTAGCATCATGGTGGTGGGTTTGGGTCATGGCTGTATGCAGACTGACATGGTACTTGAGAAGTAGCTGAGAGTTCTAATATCTGGCTTCAAAGGCAGCAGGAAGAGACAGAGCTACTGGACCTGGTTTGGGCTTCTGAAACCCCAAGACCCACAGACTTCTTCCAATATGGCCACACCTCCTAATCCTTCTATGTGGTCCCAGTCCCTGAGAACTAAGCATTCACATACATGAGCCTATGGGGGGCATTCTTATTCAAATCACAACTTCCACCTTTGAATGTTTCATTAACTGTGTAAGGTGAAGGAATTGAGGTTTACAAACAGTACAGCTGGCTTCTGAGAACACAAGCAAAAAAAAAAAAAAAAGAAAGATTGTTGACAGAGGCCTGGGGCAGGGTGACTTTTTGCTTTTTTCATTACATTGGGTGTAACACTTCCACCCCCTCAAGTAAATAGAAAATTCATTAGAGCCGGGCAGTGGTGGCACATGCCTGTAATCCCAGCACTCTGGGAGGCAGAGGCAGGCATATTTCTGAGTTCGAGGCCAGCCTGGTCTACAGAGTGAGCTCCAGGACAATCAGGATTACACAAAGAAAGCCTGTCTCGGAAAAAAAAAAGAAAAAAACAAAAAAGAAAAAAGAAAATTCATAAGAGAAGTGGATTTCTACTTAATTTGATACATAAAATTACTCAGATGTTTCTATGGCCTTTTTTGTGTGTATATCATAATGAAACTTTATCAAAATGACTTTGAAACCAATAAATGGATAAGCACAATAAGTACAACAGCTGACCAAGCCTCAGTCAGTCAACAGGTTCTCCAGCACAGGACCGAGGGTTAAAAACAAAGAGACAATTAGACATAGCTGCAGCATGATCCCAGCCAGTTCTGAGGTTGAGGCAGGTTTAGATTCTCCCAATCTTCTTTTAAAGCATTTTAATTACATGCAAGTATTAAAGGCAAGTAGCACAATGTTGGTGAGGATGTGGAGAAAGAAGAACACTCCTCCACTGCTGGTGGGATTGCAAGATGGTACAACCAAATCAGTCTGGGCATGACACTTTCAGAGGACCCTGTTATACCACTCCTGGCCATATACCCAGAGGATTCCCCCAGCATGCAATAAGGACACATGCTCCACTATGTTCATAGCAGCCTTATTTAGAATAGCCAGAAGCTGGAAAGAACCCAGATGTCCCTCAATGGAGAAATGGATACAGAAAATGTGGTATATTTACACAATGGAATACTATTCAGCAATTAAAAACAATGAATTCATGAAATTCTTAAGCAAATGGTTGGAACTGGAAAATATCATCCTAAGTGAGGTAAATTATTCACAAAAGAACACACATGGAATGTAGTCACTGATAAGTGGATATTAGCCCAGAAGCTCTGAATACCCAAGACACAACTCGTATATCAAATTATTCCCAAGAAGAAGGAAGGAGAGGGCCCTGGTCCTGGAAAGGCTTGATGCAGCAATGTAGGGGGATTACCAAGACAGAGAAGTGGGAGGGGGTTGATTGGGGAATGGGCAGAGGGAAGAGGGCTTATGGGATTTATGGGGAGGGGGAACCGAGAAAGGGAAAATCATTTGGAATGTAAACAAAGAATATAGAAAAGAAAAGAAAAAGAAAAAAAGCACAAATAGTCCAGGAACAAGCACAGCAATAAACAAAGTCCTGTGATCACTCTTGGGATCACTGACTGTTTCTAAGGGCTGATCCGAATGACCTATGATGATATTTGAGCCTACTTTCCAGTCCTAGCCCAAAGTCATATTCATGCCTGAAGCCTACTTCTTTATTCTAACCTAAAATTAGATTCCTGCCTGAGCTTACTTCCTTGTCCTGCCCTAATGTCAGATTCCTGCCTGAAGCCCATTTCCTTATCCTTGGCCAATGTCAGATTCTTGCCAAGCAGTCCCACAAAGGCTTTCCAGGTCTTTATAAGAATGCACAATTGGGGCTGGAGAGGTGGCTTAGTGCTATTCTCCCAAAAGTCCTGACTTCAATTCGCAGCACCTATATGGTGGCACACAACCATCTATAATGGGATCTGATACCCTTTTCTGTTATGCAGGTATACATGCAAATGGAACATGGATATAAATAAATAAATAGATAGATAGATAAATAAATAAATAAATAAATAAATAAATGGATCTTTTTTGAAAGGAATGTAGAATTGAGCCTTTACTTTGTATGGTGTCCTTTTTCTGTTCTCTTAATTTATTGTATTGTAGGTGAACACAACTTCCTTGTACTCATTGGGTATTTTTTTTTGAGCCTATTGAACAGCATTCCAAAATAACTAGGAAGTCAAAGTACATGATATTTCCATTAGGTATTTCTCCATTTTAATTTCTGGCCCCACGAAGAAAGAAAATAGATGACAGGAGAAAAGGGAGAAGAGAAGATACAAAAGTTGCAAAGGAGGATAGGAATGAGAAGGGGAGGGGAAATTCACTGTTTATTGTCTAGAAGATAAAACTCAGAGCAGTATTTTAGAAAAGAGTCAAATAAATGTCTTTAAAAAAACAAAAACTAGAATTTTGACTAAACATGACATTAGGTAGTAATAACTCAAACACTCTTATTCCTAGCCAGGGAGGCATTACACAAATGGTCCAAAGAAATGTGAAACACTTGAACCAATTGGTTGAATGTATGGAAGTTATGGTCCCAGCAGTAGGTCAAGAACAACATTATAAAAGCAGCTGAACTGGCTGTTAGAAAGGCAGCAAATTTGCTTCAACTTGGATATAATGAAGCAGAATGTGCTGCTTGAAATTAAATGAAAAAAAAAAAAACAACTGAGAATGGAATGAACAAACACTAAACCTTGGCTTTGAATTTCTTAATTTAAAACATATCACAGAGTCCCAAGAGTCTTCAATTTGGAATATTGTAGATTCTGCATCCTAAATGCCATGATTCAGATAATCTCCTTCTGGTAAAAGAGAGACTAAATAGCAGTGATGTGCTTTAATATCTGGCCACAGTATTCTGGTTTTTTCCTTCTTAACAGATATTTTTGCTAAGCTAATCAAGGTTACTTTTTCTAAAAACCTAGATCCAATTACTACGTAAATCATTTTGGCAATCCTGCTTAGATTTGCAACTAACTAGTTTAAATCAGAATTGGAAAGATATTTGAGTCTGTTCAGGAGAAATCAAAGGGTCATTTCTATGGATACCATGTAGTACTAGATAAATATTTACAACAAATACTGCTGAACAAATTATGCCACACATGAGCGTTGTTATAATTCTGGCCAAGATAATCGCTCACTTTGCACCAAATGAAATTGCACAAGGCACTCAGAGTTTTAAAAATGGAAAATGTGTTTCCTTGTTTAATATTTTTCCAGAAAGAAATGATAATTAGAGCAAAATCAAGGTACCCATTAATGGTATATTCATACATTTATTTCCAAATATCTAGTAATTGTGGAATCATTTAGGTGACAAAGAAATTGATCATGTGTTCCAGTTGGATTTTGGACTGCTCAAGACTAATACTAACACAAAATGCAATCTTGGCAAGCTAAATTGGCTAAAAAAAATCTGTGCAGTGCAACCTAGCTAAAAGCTTACATTGACAACATAGGTCTCTGCTCAGATTTAGGGGAGATATGAAGGCATAGTGAGAGTCAGAACTCCACTGATGTACTCCCCTTTTTTTTTAGGTTTAAAAGGAGAGACATTATAAAAAGGATAGCCAATATCAGATACTTTAAGTATTTCCGACCATAAGTAATCAATCAGAATGACAAAGGTGAAAGGCCATACATAAATATGCTATACAAATGAATATTAAGAAATAGTTTTTAGGGAGTTATAGAAAAACATTCCTTTAATAGGATCACCTCCAAGAATGTCACTTCTTTAACCTAAGAAAAGCCAATAAAAGTCAGAATTTTTCTCTCTATGGTAGTGAAGATTGAACATACAATCTCATACAAATCACTTAAGTGCTGTACCACTAAACTACATGCCTAGCAACTGGGCCCAGCTTTTAGTCCCAGTACTTGTGAGGCAGAGGCAGGTGGATCTCTGAGTTTGAGGCCAGCCTGGTCTTCAGAGTGAGTTCCAAGACAGCCAGGGCTACACAGAGAAACCCTGTCTCGAAACCCTGTCCCAGAAAGGATAGCTCATCCTAAGGTTCCACAGTTTAGAAAGCTTACTATTTTTCTACTTCTATGTGTCTAGGGGCTTATCAGGATGACCAAGATAAAAGGAACATTATACATTCTTTGGCTGTATTTAATTGAGCCTACTTTCTTGTCCCAGCCCAAATTCTTGCCAAATTCCTAGAAGTGGCATCAAGGAGCCTCCAAAATCAAACATAACATATATGCAGAAAATAATCAATCAAATGTGTCAGCCTAACATATTTTCACAAATTGAATATACCCATTGACAGGCATCTAACACCCTGTTGAAGAAACACCATTATGGTGTTTTGTTGTTGTTGTTGTTCTTGTTTTGTTGTTGTAGTTTTCATTGTAAGACACTATTCCACCATGTAACTGGAGTGGCCTGACACTCTCTATGTGGACAAGGATGACATACCTGTTTTGTTTTGTTTTGTTTTTGTTTCTACTTAGTTCATTAGTTTTCCAGTAATATTTTAATTCAAGTTTGCTTCTTTAACTTGGCTATTTCATTTTATTAGTATTCCTAAGGATTTATTATTTCCCTATTCTTACCAAAATGTTCTATAGTTATTACTTCTTTTGAGTCACACTTTTGTACAGACTTATATGATTTATTTACTATCAGTTTTAGCTTATACATTTTGCATACTACTTTTGCTTCTCACTCATGATTATGAGATTAGCCTACACATTCTATCTGGTCAGTCTAATAAAATATAGGTGAAGTCTCTAGATTACAGCATCTAGTTTAGTTTTTTTCATTGTTTGAAGCAGAAAAATAAATAACGTATAAAATACTTACTGGTAGGACATTTGAGTGAGTCCGTTGGGTAATATATTTATGAAAATACAGTCTCAATAAAATGTGAATAATGTTAGAATTTGAACATATGATGCGGATATTTTTGCTTATGTTAAGTTTATGTTACATACTTTTAAACTATGGATTTGGTTTCAGAGAGGAACGTTCTCATTGTATTTATTTATTTGTTTATTTAAACCCCAAAGCTGCCCCCTACCAGTCCCTCCTTTATCCAGTTTTTTTTAAAGTGGATCTTGGCATTTGAAGCAATTCAATAATTAAGTTTATTTTATTGTTTTAAAATTTTTTATTTCTTTTATTTTTTGAGAGGTATACTATTTCATCATCTCTGTCTTTCCTTCCTCTCTCAACGCCCTCTCATATGTTTACTCCCTTTTTAATTCATGGGCTCTTTTTGCGTAAGTTAATTGCTACACGCATATAGGTGTTTATATAAAAGTTCTTATTTGGTATTTACAAAAACTTACAATGGATTTTGCCCTTATTTTTACCTGTTATATTAAAATTGAATGTGTCTTTTTCTATGTAGAATTCTCAAATAAGTAGAATTCCTGAGACCAAAGCCAAAGTGACTCTTTAAAATTATATACTCTTTAAAATTGTATATTTCCCTATACTCAGAATTGCTTCCATGACATTATTTCTGCTTTATTTATTTTATGTCCACAGAGGTCAGAAGAGTGTATTGGATCCTCCTTGAGCTGGAGTCACAGGTAGTTGTAAATCACCTCATGTAGGTGCTAGGATCAGAACTAGGGTGCTCTGGAAGAGTAGCAAATGTTCTTAATCACAGAGCGATCTCTCTAGCCCCTATTTCTAGTTCATATATCATGTAACAGTGGTTGATCTGTATCCCTACAAAAATATTCTCTAACTCTATAGGAAGGAAGCTCAGTAAAACACTTAGCAAGTTTGCTCATAATAGTCTGTCTTCTGGATGTTGGTACAATTAACAGGATTCATGGCTCGCTGAAAGAAAACTATGCCAAAAGTACCAATTAATGAATTTATATCACTCTGAAGGAGCTCTCCAGATGTTGAATACCACTTTGCCCTTTGCACAGTACTCACTGGTACCCATTACCAGTAGCTTGGATGAATACAGTGAACTGTTACCAAATGTGTAGGTAATATCCAAGTATATTAGAGCACAAACTCAGAATCCAAACCTCTGAAAAATGCTGGAGTAATGATCCAAAATCTACTTAGGTAAAAGTAATAGTAAGTTTTGTATTTTGGTCCACAAAGATCTCCTCTGCTTAGTAATAGAATACACAAGTTTTGTTGCAGATATAGCAACATATGAATGTAACCATTAAAACAAGTCCCTTAAATGCTGGGCAGCATTCTAAGAAGTTTACATTTGTTGGAGAGTAAGAAAGCATTGGCTCTGGCACTGGAAAATTAGGTCTAGAAAAAGTTACCATTCATAATAAAAATAGGTGCCTCCATTACCTATTGTCCCAGGAAATGTGGCGTTTGGAATGAGGTCCAGACGTGAAACTTGTAGATACACCCAAACAACTTCCAAAGACAGTGACCAGGATGAGTGAACAACTCAACCAAAAGCATGAATTGCTACAAAAACTGAAGGTAACTGACTTGAGATATAGTGGACTCAGGGAGACCACTGCTGTACTCAACAAGACAGCCTCTTTGTGCTTCAAGGCTTTCTGAAGAGCTCTAAAACCATTGTGCTTCCAGAGGATGGAAAGCACAAAATGTAGGCAAGGGTGGCCACTTGGTGGAGATGTTGTGAGCAATTTCAGTACAAACAGAAGGTTGGGCTACACGGCCTTTAAAAGGAGAGTGCAATTGTCATATTTCCAGAAGAGTTTTCATGAAGCTATTGCTTCTAAGTTTTGTTATCAGTGTGATCATGACTCTCTCTTTTGTCTTGGCTTGGTGGTGGTTTCTAGCTTTAAATTCTTACTTTCTGTCCAGCCCCAAGCCAGACTTTTTTATTTCTCCATTCCTCCTTCTTCTACCAGTTCACTTTTGCTTACAAATTTGCTTAGCAACTTCTCTTCACCTCTAAAATGTCTTGTTCTCCTAAGCCATCAAAGCGATGCAACAGGAAGGGTAATTTCTGAATTGACTGGGGGAGGGCTACAGAGGGATCATGAGCCAGCCAAGCATCAGTTCCTGGTTACTGATTAAAGAAGGAATTCTAACATTCAGCATTTAAGAGCTTCTCCTTTAGAGTTTAATAAAAAGTGTGTGTGTTGGGGGGGGGGGGGGCGTGCAGAATCTCAGACTAGGCTTCTAACAGTAATCTAGCACACTGGTTAGAAAAATAGAGACCAAGACGCTTTGCCTTAAGCCAGTACTCAAAAGCCATTTACTCAACTGATGATTACTAGGGTTCTCACTAGGCAAAATGATTCCTGGACCCGTTGCTGAGAGCTTTCAGTCAATTCCAGATCGACATAGAGAAGGTGCCTGGAGCAACCAGAGAAGCTGCCTAGTTTTTACTGGGCCTGGCCCAACCCTTTTAGTACCCATGTGACCCCTAGGAATCGTTTTTTATTTTTTTACAGCCTTGCATTAGGAGAAAACTGGCTGCAGGCCGGTTGCCAGGGACGCCTGCCATTAGCTCTTCAGGGCTGGGGTGAAAGAGGACACTTGGGGGGAGGGGTTTGTGGCTTCTGACTGGCTAGGGCCAAAAGCTCATTTGCATAATTCTCTCAGACGCTTTCTGATTGGTTGGGGCAAGAGGGGTGGCGGTGGGGTGATTCCAAGGGCCCGGAGCTCTGGCCTGAGGACCTTTTCGTTCTGGAGTTACCCGGTAGGTGTGAGTTGTTGTGTGGGCAGGGGGAGCTGGGAGGCCCGGTTTGGGAAGTTTTGCCGGCAGGTGCATGAGCCATTACCTGGCAGAGTTTAAGAAATATGTAAGAACAGCAACTAAGAGGCAAGACACTAGAAGATCCAAACAGAAGGATGGAAATTGATCCAGATGAAGTTTAGAAGCCAAAGGGAAGGAAGGGGCTAGGGGCTTTCTCCCAGGCTGAGCTGATTTTCAGAGTGGGATGCCTTGCTCAGCAGTTAGGATTTCCGTTTTCTGTGAGGTGTTAGAGAGAAGAAGACAGGATTCCAGGATTTAATAACCCAAAGCAGTTCCAAGTTTTCATTAGGGTGCATACTTGAAATACCCAGAGGGTCTGAGAAGGGGTTAAACTACATTTTAAGTTATGAGAAACATCAACTACTGGAAAACCAGGTAATATGTTTTTCTAAAGCTCTCCTCCTTGGATCTTGTCTGGCATAAGTGTTAAAACAAGCCCGGACTGTTTTATTCTCCCCAGTGCAGAAGTGGTAAAGGTCGGGGTGGAGTCCTCCCTGGTTCATCTTAGCCTATTTCCCTATGTTTAAGGGCTCAGACTCGTCACATAAAATGCCTGTAAACTGTGAAGAAGTCCTAAGTACTTTACAGTGTACACAGTGAAGAGTTTTACCACCCTTGTCTCATTGAACCCTAATAGAACCCTTCGCCATGGCCCAAGAAGTTCCTTTTTCTTGCTAAAGAAACACTGGAAATTTTTCTCCCACAGGAGACTACTCCATTTTGTTGATACATGGAGGGTGGAAAAGCTTTCAAGTCTGTGCACAAGAAGAAAAAGGCTGAGCTCCTTGTTGTGTGTCAGGTTTACACAATGCGTCTTTCCCACCTACGTTCTTCCTACTGATCTCCTCAGCTCCACTGGGCAGATAACATTATTTCATGTTCAAAAGAACATGGGACTCTGCATAAGAAGGATGAGTAGCTGTCGCTCCAAATCAAGCCGACTGAAGGAGACCACCATGTCTCAAAACAACAAAACAAAAATAATAAATAAATAAATAAATAAATAAATAAATAAATAAATAAGAAAGCATTGGAAGCAAGGGTTATGATCTAGAACTAGTGAACCAGAGGGAGATTTGCCAGACTAGGTTCTAGGGTTACCAATGACTTTTCTGTCTGTTATCAGCCCTTGTTACCCATAATCAGCTGTTTCTTCAAAAATGGGAAGAGACGTGGTTTTTGGTAGACAGTACCCCTCCTTCAAGAAAGAAACACGTGTATAAGTGTTTCTCCTTGTTTGGGGCACTTTTTTTTGTCTTGCAGGGGAATGCCATACTAAAACTTCCCCCGAAGACTTTAGTGGAAAGAAACTTAAAATTAGAAGCCTGAGTCATATTATCGGGAGGAATGTAAGAGTTGACTGGAGGTTGAGGGATGTGGCAAAGGGAATGAGATGGGGAAAAAGACGATCGGCTCAGGGCTGGGAATCCTAAAGAGAAGTTTTAAGTGTAAAACTTGACAGGTACATCCAGGGCTATGGTACACAGCTTAGGCCTTATTAAGTAACCCTTGCTTAAGAATTATCTTTTGAAAGGAGCACTTGACTCCAGAGAGTTATTGGGTATACTCCCATTTTTTTTCTCTCTCTCTCCTTTAAATGATAAGATATACCCAACACGAGTCCTTAACTTCTGGCACCTTCGCCTAGAGGTTTTTTTTTTTTTTTTTTTTTTTGATAGCCAAAGAGGCCACAAGGCCCAAGTTCACACTCCATTGCCATGCGCTGATTTCTTCGTGGGGAAACTTATCTGTAGATCAGATGACCAGGCGCTCTTCATACCTGGCAGCAGTAGTAGGAAAGACCCTGCCAGGAGGGACGCAAATACCTCAGTGTTCCCATCCCCCAGCAGCTGACCACGACCTGGGCCATAGAGGGAGCATCGTGAGTCCACGTGCATCCGGTATGCCCTGCTAACTCTTCTTACATAAGATTCCCAGTATGGAGTCAGGGCAGCTGTGAATACCTCTTACCCGACGTCTAATAATAAATTGAGACAAAATTTCCGGACTGCAGCCACTCTAGGTTAGGAATTGAGGGGATCTTTTGCAACCCGGACACACAAGCATTCCGGTCATCCCACCCAGAGAGTGAGCGCCAAGCCCGCCCAGCCCAAGCGCGCGCGCGCGCGCCACTCCGCCCTCTGGTTTGGACGGCGGCTCCTTGGGCTCAGTGCCTCGCCCTCCCTCCCCCAGCCAGCTTGTTCTGGGTTTGGTGCTGGGGTGCGGCAGCTCCATCCTCCCAGCCCTACCCTGCCTTGCCCTGCTGGGCCGCCCAGCCTTAGCCTGGGTATCAGGCGAGAGGCGGAGCCACCCGGCGTGCCCCGCCCCCGCGGTAGAAAGGGCTGGGCGAGTGTTACTCGCGGTCAGGGCTGGGACCTTTTATCTGTGCTGCTGGAGGAGGTAGGAGGAGGAGACATCAGGGGTGGTCCTGGGCGCCTGGGACACCTTTCCTGGACTATAAATTGAGCACCTGGGATGGGCAGGGGGCCGACTCAGCCACCGTCACCCATATTTACAGTCAGATCAGTGACCGCAGCAGCGCCCTTGGGCAGCCACCGTCCACAACCCAAGCACTGAGAACCAGGGGATTTCGCAGTGCAAGAGGTGGGTGTCCCCGCCCTTTGGCAGCCCGGGCTAATATGGTTGCTTTCGCTTAGGTTTTAGAAGGGAGAAACCAGAGAGTCCGGGCTCGGGGAGGTTCTTTTCTCCTTTTTTTCTCAAAGGTTTTTTTGCTAGCATTGGAGGAGGTGATAACCGGCTGGTCCCAGGGAACCACCCTGGTGCCTTCTCCGGCCAGCCTTGGTCAGGGTGGGAGCATCGCGCGGGCAGGGGTGCGGGGCATCCTAACCGGGTGGATAATTTGTTCTTTTCGTCTCTGTCTCCCAAGCAGAAAAAGGCTAGACCGAACCACCCACCGTCATCGTGAGCCCGCCGCGCATCACGAAGGGCTGAGCCGAGACAGAAGCAAGTTAGAGAGGGCGGAGAAGGATCTGGGAATCCCATCACACCGGCTTCAAGCAGGCTCCCGGCATCAGCCTCTGAGAGCGCTTGAAGGCGGCATTGCCAGCGATCTATCTCGGTGTACCAGCGTCCCTGTGTTTCCGCTCCCGCTCGGCCACCATGATGCAAATCTGCGACACATATAACCAGAAGCACTCGCTCTTTAACGCCATGAATCGCTTCATTGGCGCGGTGAACAACATGGACCAGACGGTGATGGTGCCCAGTCTGCTGCGCGATGTACCCCTGTCCGAGCCGGAGCTAGACAACGAGGTCAGCGTGGAGGTAGGCGGCAGTGGCAGCTGCCTGGAGGAGCGTACGACCCCGGTCCCAAGCCCGGGCAGCGCCAATGGAAGCTTTTTCGCGCCCTCCCGGGACATGTACAGCCACTACGTGCTGCTCAAGTCCATCCGCAACGATATCGAGTGGGGAGTCCTGCACCAGCCAGCGTCCCCGCCGGCCGGGAGCGAGGAGAGCACCTGGAAGCCCAAGGACATCCTGGTGGGCCTGAGTCACTTGGAGAGCACTGATGCGGGCGAGGAAGATCTGGAGCAGCAGTTCCACTACCACCTGCGCGGGCTGCACACTGTGCTCTCCAAACTCACCCGCAAAGCCAACATCCTCACCAACAGATACAAGCAGGAGATCGGCTTCAGTAATTGGGGCCACTGAGGCGGGGCTGTCCCCGCTGCCTAGCACCCTCTCGGGTCGGCTCTACCACCCCTCTCTTTCCTCCAAGCTATTTTCTTCCTGGTTGTGGGGCGCGAAGGGCACACTGTAAAGTTGGGCTGTGTACTTGGTGGGGTTGGTGTGGAGGGCCTCATCGCGAGAGCAGAGGAAAGTAGTCGCCAGAGAAGGGGGTTCAAAGACCCCCGGAGGGGGCCTACTCTCTGTTGGGGAGAATGGAACTGGGCCGATGTCCTTCATTCAGCCTGTGCCTTTCTTGGGGTTTCTTTTCTGTTTTTCTTTCCGGAAGAGAAGGGCCTGAGAAAGGGCCATGCCAGGGCATAGTGCTGGGTTGCCACACTTGGGAGGGCAGCTTCTAGCTGGGTGCTTGGGGGAGGCGGGGCGCAGCCTCCTGCCGCCCTGCTTTGAGCTGCAAGAGGAGGCCTTGGCGTTGCTAGGATTGCGTCAGTTTTCCTGTTTGCACTATTTCTTTTTGTAACAGTGACCCTGTCTTAAGTATTTCAGATCTCTTTGCTTTGAAACTTCGTCGATTCCATTGTGATAAGCGCACAAACAGCACTGTTGGTAACCGGTACTACTTTATTAATGATTTTCTGTTACACTGTATAGTAGTCCTGTGGCACCCCATCCCTTTCACGCCACCCCTCCCCCATCCCTGTGTGTGTAAACTGGCAACGTGCCAGCTAAGATGAAGCTTGCCACTCGGCCAGCAAAAATAATAACATTATTATGAAAAAGTGGATTTATCTAAAGTGGAACCAACTGACATTCTATCTGTGTCATACGTAGAATGATGAAGGGGCTCCACTGTTGTTATATGTCTTGTTTATTTAAAACTTTTTTTTTAATCCAGATGTAGGCTATATTCTAAAAATAAAAACGCAGATGTGTTAACTAAACTGGACAGGTGTGTGTTGGTCTTTAATCCACCAATGAGTGGCCAAATCATTAAAAAGAAATTTCCTTTATTTCGCTGACATTGAGTGTTCTTTTCTCTCTGATATATCCAGGTGGTTGCTAGTCGTCTCTCCAACTGACAAGTAGCTATTAGAGAAGCTTTGTTCCAATTGATTTCCAAAATGGGATCAAATATCCCAAGGAGAAGTTCATAAATATTCAAAGTATCTGTGAAAAGTACATATAGTATCTGCCAGCCAATTTTGCTAGCTGATCGCAATATTTAGTAAGTAGAAGTGTTTTGAAGCCAAAAGACTAAATTTCACTTGACTATGGAGAAGTGAAAAATTAGCAACATCCAAAGGGGGAAAAAAAATCCCAGCTAATAGCGATGCACTCTTTGCAGGTCTTTATTTGAAAATATTGTATGTAAATCATGGGCGATATTTTTAAAGGTTATAGTATGAATATAAGCAATGCCCTTCATTTGGAACCCCCAAGCACTGGCCAGCCCTTCAGTGACTCATTCAGCACTTGGGAATAGCAGATCTGACCAAAGCTGCCCTAAGTCTCTTAGGAATGCTTTTCAAGATAGCATTCTTGGGAGATGTCAGAACAGGTGAAACAATGGTCAGTCTGCATTTCACTGGGTTGGGGGATACATGCCAGGTCAACTTCAGTTTCCACCAGAAGTCAGTGGGGGCATTCTCAAAATTCACAGGACCTGATTTGAAAATGCACACAACTTTGCAGTTTTTTTTTTAATATCAATTGTATGCGCATGCGTGTGCATACACATCACAGGCCAGGCCAGTTCAAGTTCATTATCAGCATTTTTCAGTAGAGGAAAAAGAAAGTGTGGGGTGGGACAGGAGGGGAGGGAAGAGAGGAAGGTCTCCAGACTGGGATGCCTGCCTGTTGCCAGCCAGCGAAAGTTAATCATTAATAAATGAAGATAAGCTAGCCAGCACCAAATGTCAGCTATACCCACATTTGTTTTCTCTTCCCTTTGAAATATCAAAGTGCAAACAAAAAATTTAAAGGCAACTCCAGAAGCGATGAGGGCAGAAAGAAACAAAGACTGGCGCTAGAAAATTGTGCATATACATTTCCTGTTCCTCCATATCGTAGATAAATTTAATGCTGCTACCACACTTGAAGTCCAGCATAAGACTTAAAATGCTCCCTGGGTTTGCAGTGAGGATTGGAACGCTTGTTGCTCTGAAGATTCTTTAGACGCCAGAGAAAATCCGCTTTTAGGTTTCTCTTTTCCTCTAAACATATTTTGTGTCTCCATTTGCTTTCCTGCACTATATTCTTATGAAAATATGAGGCTTCGGGCAGATGTCTACTGCTGGAAGGAAAGTATTATTTTAAGTAACTTACAAAACTGATTCATCCATTTCCCCAAAGTCACAAGGGAGAGCCTGATTAAAATCAAGAAAGTGATGGCAAAAACTTTATGAGACTCTAACTGAACCGTGTATTCAGAAAAATTGGGCAGAAGGATAAAGTACAGTAAAGTATATGCATGCAACTGGCCAAAGTACTAACTTCATTTTTTTTTAAATTTTAAATATTTTCATATAAGAGTGTGCTTGCATATGCTAATGAGTCTCAACTAATATTAATATGATTTGCTGTTAAAGAACATTTGATAACTATTTTCTACACAAGACCTCACAGTTCAGCTTTTGAGAACCTGGTTCTGCCCCCCAGTTTGTACCTTGGCTCCTGTGGAGAGTTTCACATTTTACCTTTGTCTCTTCCTTAGCAACCTGCCTGCTGTATTCCTATTCCTGGTGTCAGAGAGCGTGTCACAGCAATTGGAATCATCTTTCTCTGACAATTCTGAAAGCATCTGCAGTTGGCAGGTTTAGAAAAAAAAATGAAAGTTTGGCTCATTTGCATATGCCTCGCTGTTTTACTTTTAGTTTTAAACAAAAATCATTTTATTTATTTATTTTTTGGTTTTTTGGATTTTTGGATTTTTTTTTTCTGAGACAGGGTTTCTCTGTGTAGCCCTGGCTGTCCTAGAACTCACTCTGTAGACCAGGCTGGCCTCAAACTCAGAAATCCACCTGCCTCTGCCTCCCATAGTGCTGGACAAAAATCATTCTTAACTAGTGTTTTTTGTCCTTGTTCTCTCCCTTTCATGTCTCCATCTCTCCCTGTCCTATTTTAATATCCCCAGCATTTTCTTAAATGTTTATACATAGCTCCAGTTGATTTAGGGCTCACATTTTATACCAT